>NC_081407.1:623208154-623410654 GCF_030272615.1 Cryptomeria japonica
AAACCTCTGAACTAGAAAAAGATACACATATACAGGTTAAAGCTGCTGTCGATATGCACCAAGTATCTGAAGCCACTAGGCAGGCTAATCAAGAACCTGACCTATCCTCAGTCAAACCAGATGAGGTATTTGACAGTCAAGGTGAAATAATGATAGAACAAAATGACCCTATTTATATTGATGCATTAGATAATGAGGATGTCACTCCAGACAAAGAAAAAGTTGAGAAAGAGAAATAGGACAAAGAGGAAGTGGAGAAAGAACAAGAAGAAAAAGCAAGGCAAGAAGAAGCAAAGAGGAAAGAAGAAGACAAGAGAAAAGAAGAAGAAAAGAGGAAAGAAGAAGACAAGAGAAAAGAAGAAGAAAAGAGGAAGGAAGAAGAAAGGAAAAAGAAGGAAGAGAAGAAAAAGCAGGAAGAGGATAAGAAGAAGAAAGAAGCGGAGAAGAAACAAGAAGAGGAGAAAAAGAACAAGTCAGAGAAGAAGAAATAAGAAGAAAAGAAAAGAGTGGAAGAGGAGAAATAAGCAGAGAACAAAAAACAAGCAGAGATCAAGGCTAAAGAAGGAGGGCAGACTCCTAAGGCAACCAGTGTTCAAACCAAGCAGGTTGATTCCACCAATCCTATTGATCTAACTCTTTCATGTCTAACTCAATCAACATATGAGTCTGAGCTGCTCCAAAGCATTAAACATGCACAGGAGAGACTAGAAGAATTGCAGAAGAAGAAAGAATAGGATGTCATACAAATTGTTGTTGAAACCCTTACCAGTCTAATTCTCGGTACTAACCTCCCCAGTACCGACTCCTCTCTATCCAAGCTCAAAATTCTTTGTACCGTAGTGGAGGACTAGGTACAATGCTTCGAGGATGTTGCTCAAGCAACTGCAAGAAAGAACAATGAAAAGGCACTCAATATTGCCTTAGTCAAGCAAATAAATGAACTCAGGACACAACTACTAAAGCAAAAGGATGATATCAGTGTTGCTATGGGTAAGGGTAAATTACTTTTGAGTAAAATCTGCCAACACCATCTGTTTTGTGAAGATGTGCTCAAACAGAAAGCTCAACTCCAATCGGAGTTACAGGAATACATCTACAACTTCAAGATGCCCTATGATTTATTCACTGTCTATGGACAAACTGTTCATCATTTTCAGCATCAGACTGCCAAGATGGACTTAGAAATCAGCAACCAAACTCAAGATCTATAGGAGCTTCAACTGCTCCTATTGCCAACATTGTAGGTTCTTTAGAGATGTTTTCTCAACTTGGAAGTTATCACGGTAACTCAAAAGATGAGTACCATCGATGCAATGGAAGAACTAGAATTCTAGATGAAGACTAAAAGTGAGATTTCTACATCGCTACTTGAGTCATGGACATCGAACATGAAGACTTTTGTGCAGAACTTTAAATCTATTTTTGAGAAATTTCATTCCTTATTGTCATGAACATCTACTTTGTTTTATTTTATAAAAGGTTTGCATAAATTTGTCATTGTTGGCAAAGGGTGAGTAGTGTACATTAAAATTTTGGTGAATGTTACTATTTTATGCACTTGTAATTTTTTTTTTTTTGCAAAGGAGTATATATGCTTAGGGGGAGTAATTTGATTATGGCATCATTTTTTTTGTAAAGCACTTAGATGTCAAAATTTTCCTAAGTGTCGCCATCAATGCCAAATGGGGAGATTGTTGGTATTTTGATGATGTTTTGATTGTCATTGATGGACATACACTTACTTGATGTATGAGTTATGCTCAACCGGTAGTTGTTCCAACCAGTATTGTATGCCATTGAATGCGTAGTCTTTAGACTATCAGTATTTTGTACAAGATGGTTTACCGGTCATAGATTGACTAAAGACCCCAAGCGGTACGAGGATCTCAAGCAGAACGAAGGACCTGAGCGGTAGTCAATTTTTTATTTGAACACTATGATATTCTAGTCTTCATTTTTGACAACCGGTAATCGGTATATTGTATTAATCGATATATATCTGTGATGAGTTACCAACTGGTATTATTGTAATGTGTGATGAGTTATCATCCACCGACACTTTGGTGGTGTTTTTGTGTTGTGTTACCAAATGTGTCTAGATGCACTGTACCTAGGAACTTGTGGTCTAATCTTATTGGACCGACATGAAATCAGATTCCTTTATAAGGACATCATGTCTAGGTTTTGTATATGATATAGAGAAGGAAAGGTTATTATGTGCAATCATTGAAGAGAAGGTTAGGTCTATGTGAAAAGATAGAGTGTGCAGATATAGAAGATTGAAGTAATGCTGAAATGCATTAACAAGGAGCTATCAAGGAGCTATCAAGGATCTAATTAAGCATACTGTGCTATTATCTAGATCATTCACTTGTTGATTACTCACATCTTCAACAAGTCTGAAGCCCTTAACTGGGTAGGCTCAACAAAGCCTTTGTAAATCCTCTAACAAGGTGGTTCACAACCATGGATCTTAAATCCTCTAACGGGTAGTCTTTAACAGGACTTATCTCCTAACAGAGATTTAGATTCCTAACAGTATCTATTCTGGTGAAGAACATTGTATGACCTTAACCGGTCTGGTTACTATTCTGTAGATAGTTACTTGTGAGTTTCTTCTCACCGTTGTTTTTCCCATTTGGGTTTCCACGTCAAATATCTTGTGTTATGGTGATTGTTCTTTTGTGGGTGAATGCTTTGTTTGCTATTTGGTTTGAATTTATCTTCACCAGTTTATTAGTGAATCTGCTACACCGGTTATCTGCTAAACTATTTAAGAGTTTGCTTATAGTAATTTTTGGCACACTAATTCACCCCCCCTCTTAGTATTCATCAATTATATTTTGGATTATCTTTATAATGCTTGATTAGTGCAAAATTGAATGTGACACTTTGTCTCTGTTGGCTATGTGCAACAATAGGCCGATCACAAAAAAGAACATATTAATGGTAGGTTGCACTACTTTTGTCTCTTCTGTCATTTTTCCCACAATGGAGGCCGTACGTTTTGGGATTTAGGGAGGCTTAATATGCATAGAGCTAGAGAACATCAACTTCCATTATTGGGGGTTGCACGATGCAGACGTGAACCATGTGGTAGTGGACAATGCAACATGGATCGTACGAAGAAATCATAGATGTACTTGAAAAAGAGGGAGTCTAATATCGAATACCAAATGGGTGTACGACATAATATGCAAAAAAAATGTGTCACTAAATGGGTGTGCATGAAATATGGCAAGAAAACACATGATGAGCTTACTATTGAAGGGAAAGAAGAGATAAAGGAAGCAATGCGAGTGTATGACAACAATCTGGTTAGGGAGGCGAGAAGGAAGAAGGTTTTAGAGATACTAGAAAGAAAGAATATTGCAATAGAGGTAAATTTTAGTGATCGTATTGTTTTGCAGTTTACTAAATTCCTTTAAACATCTGAAGAATATCTTATTGAGCTATCCTATCCTATTTCCCAGAGTTTAAGTGATAGTGCAAGCCATGGTGAGGAGGTTCTGGCATCGAAGGCTAATCGCAAAAACAAACATGCCAGTGAATGAGGTTACATCTGTTTCATTGGGGATGCAAAAAAAGAAGAATGTTGTGGAAATAACAAGGCCAACTTCAGTTCCTGAAACAAATGAGAGTGCATTTGTTTTGTCAAGGAAGCAAAAAAAGAAGAATGCTGCGGAAAAACAAGGTGGACTACAAATCCTAAAACAAATGTGCCAGTGAATGAGCCTGCATCTGATTCATTGGGGAAGCAAGAAAAGAAGAATGTCACAGAAAAAACAAGGCCGACTTCAGATGAGGCCACACATTTGTCATCGAAGGTGACTGTCTGTTGGCCTATACATATGTGTGTTTTCATTGCATGGTATGCTTTACACTCCACTGTGTAGTATGTTGACTATTTCATCCATGTCATTGTAGGCTGATTTTGATGGGGTCTGTGGAGGGAGAATGGAGTGTCCCATGGTATTGGATGACACAAAACATAGTGTGCCCAAAAAAGAAAGTCAAAAACCTCGGTCGTCTGTTAGGTATCTGTCCGTTCAGACAAACAAGGTGAAGGATACGTTGAATGAAAAATTGGGTGAATGCAGTGGCAAGAAGATTGTGGAGCAGTCTCCTGTATTGGGGCAGATGATGGATGATGGGAGAAAAGAATAGTCAATGCAATTTCTTGATGACACCCTGTGTAGTGTTCCCCAAAAACCACATCCAAAATCTTTGACGTCTATTAGGAGGAAGAAGGTGAAGGAGACGACGATTGGAAACTGAGTGCATGTAGTGGTGAGATGATTCCAAAGCAGTCTCCTGAATTGGGCTAGAGGTTGGAGGATAGGTGCAAACATGAACAGGTAATGTGGTGTCATTGTGTATGACATGTAGTGCTATATCATCACATGGTGTGTTATACTATAGAGTAACTCTTTTTTGTATGCAGACGACCATGATATTGGACGAGAAACCTCTGAAGTCTGTTTGGAAAGAGAAGCTGAAGGAGATATTGAATGGAAATTTGAGTGCATGTAGTGGCGAGAATATTGTAGAGGAGTCCAGTGATTGGTGTAGACATTAGAGGATAAGAGCAAAGAGATGAACAGGTATTGGGATCTTATTGTGCATAACAGGCAGTGAGAGGCAGTGTTATACTGTAGAACATTTTTTATGTTGTTGTGGTTTGTGTCTATTATCTGTGTTCTTGTTATTGCCTTAGTCGTGTAAAATTCATCAGCCTTGGTCCAGTAGTGTTCGTAGGCGTATGGGTTTAGTGTGTACTTACACTCCTGTACAATGTGTCATGTTTTGAAACATAATCCGATGGAAGAAAGCATTGAGAAAGAGTCTGGGGGAAATGATGATGGATATGCAAATGTAGACCATGACCGTGATGGGGGCACCGAGCCGGGACAGACAACTATTTTGGTATTTTTGTATTACATTGCCATGAATTGATTTGCCTATGTTTGATGGTCAACTATAAAGAATTCCATTTAAGCAACCACATCCACTCGTTACTGATGCAAGCAATCGTGGAAGACAAAGAAGAGTGCGCCAATGAAGATGCTCATGTTGTTGCTGTTGGAGTTGAAGTCCAGCTACTAGTGGATGAGGCAATGGTTGGAGAAGGCGTTGTTGATGGGCTAGGGAAGGGTGTAATGTGTCATACTATTCTAGTCTCATGAGATTGTGCTAACGTTTGCATTGTGAAAGTCTTTCATGCAAATGCCCAGCTACCTTGCCCAGGTCCTTTCGCCGATGTCTTGTCGGATTCCCTAAACTCATGGGTGGTGTGGCATATTGAAGACCTGGTCTGTTCCCCACCCGTGGTAAGTTTTGAAGATGACAAGATCCCTTCCTCCATTTTCTCATTCCATCATTTATCTTATTCCAATGGAATGAAATAGGGAGCACTCATATGATGTCATTTGTATGTGGCAAGATAAAGTTGGTGAAAGTGTCGAGCCAAAAAAAGAGGATGTTAAACGCGATCCTGTGATTATATGGGTAAGTCAGAGGCTACGATCACTTGGCATCATCCCTCCTGAGTTGTATAAGAATGAGAAGAATATTAAAGCATTTTACGGTGTTGTCAAATCCATTGTGCAAACCAGACAGCGGAGGCGATAATATTTTTTTGATCTACATTGTTGTTCCTCTTTCCTAATATTTACAGCGAGATAGTGTGATGGAAGATTAGTTTTGATAGACTATTTAGATGGGATATGGAGATGTTATATTGAGATTGATTTTACCTTACCATAGTTTAAACCCTCTCAATTATTGTTTTTCATTTTAAATGAACTGTACTTAATTTTCAACCTTTCCTGCTATTTTAAGCAACATAACTATAAAGGCTTGATTTGTTGGACTGTTTCATGGTGATCCTACTATGAACTACCCTTTAATAACTTCAGAAACCTATCTTTGGTGTGCAAAATTTTTAATAATGATAGTGGATGGTAGAATAAAGTTGATGATAGTCATTTATTGTTCAAGTTTTGTTCAGGTCTCTTACTTATTGCATATGCATAGGTTTTGTTATTATGTAGCAATAGGGTTCCTGCAACTCTTTTGCGTATATAGATCAAGTCGAATGTTTGATTGAAATTGTGAACCATGTGCTCTTTCCACTATAGCTTACGATAGTTCAATATACCATTGTTATTGTTTATTTTTGAACACTGAATCTTAAATGAATAAACAACAAAAAAATAACAAAAAAAAATCAATTAAAAAATAACAGATTTGTGTTATAGTTTCATGGCAGATGTGTAATAAGCTGAATGTAAGACGAGGAGTGGTGAGTGATTGAGTTATCATCCCAAACATGGATTCCCAATTGGCAGGTAACCTGCCACCCAAGTGCCCTCCCACTTGTCAGTTTAGTGAACATGTTAACTTTTGTATTCTACATAATGTTATTCATGCAAAAATGCAATAGATACCTGTTCATTTTGTGTTGGCATAAACTATTGTTTCCTACATTTTGCATGTTGTCTTGACTATCTATGTACTAATACTTCTTTTTTGGTATTGTTTGTAGGGATGGCAATGGGAAGACTAGGGACAGGAAAAAGAAAGGGCGTTGAAACATCTGTTCCGGAGAACGAAACACCTGCTATGACTTCATAGGTGAATGGGATGCCCGATGTTCTCACCTCTGATGATGGTTTAGGGAAGTCTACAAGAAAACCACCACCACCCTTTGCAGAATAGAATGATGGGATGGACAAAATGAAGTTTGATGCCATGTGTGTAGAACTGCTAATGCAGAAGGTCGAAATGGCCCACGCTGAAAATAAAAGGTTGAAGGGGATTGTTTCTGATCTTGAATGGAGATGCACTGAAATGAAAAGGAGATGCACTAAACTGAGTAAGAAATGCATGGAACTCAATAACAAGGTCATGGAATTTGATGATAAGAATACAGACCTTGAGCTGGAAGTGCGTAGACTGCAAATGGCGAATGAGAGACAGGAGGTAGTGTGTGAGGCATGCGCTAAAAGTAGCAAAATCATAAGTGACCAGATACAGAGCATGCTAGATGTTTGTGCACAATGCGCTCAGTACTAGAAACAAAGGTTCGAGGAGGTGTCTACCTTCATAGCCGATGAAGATGATGGGAAGGATGTGCCTCCCCTTACTCCGACCACTGAGGGAAAGAAAAGTTATTTAAATAGTCAACCTTTGCCTCCATAAGAGGCTTGTACTGTTACGAAAGTTTTCTAGATGTATACTGATGACCTCTGTTGAATAAAACATTAGCAATGGTGCAGACTGTTTGTAATCAGACATATTGGAATTTTATACAATTCTTTCATTTAAGAAAACACTTTGTATGCTTCATGAATGGTTATTTTCAATAAATGTGATTGACTTCACTTAAACAGCTTGAATGGTTCATGATTGCTTTCTTGTACACTTTTTCATTCTTTCTGAATGGTTATATGTGGCTTTTCTACACGTCTTGTACGATGAATGGTTGAACAAGGTGATATGTGCCTCTTCAATTGGTTATAGGGTTATATATATTTTGCATATGAAGAATAGTTATATGCGGCTTTCTCAAATATCTTTTCTTTGATATATATGTCGGGAATATTTTCTAAACTTACTTCACTTCATTTCAGTAGAATCGAGTATATTATATGATGTCCCCTTCTTATTCTACTATTGTTACAGGGATTGTAGCTTAATATAATTGATAAAATATTCATCATTAGGTGGCACTAACCCAAAGAGCAGCAGATGGTCAGGGTGAGCATTGTGAGACCTAAGTCATGTTGGCAGTGCTTCCATGTGCATTTTCAATGAGTAATTTGATTAAATGAACATAAAACTCGATTGGGATGTGTGTCAGATTGAATTAACATTATCTTGGATGTGAATTAACTTCCTTAAAACCCTCTATGATAGGGTTAGAGAAGAGGGTTATGTGAGGCCATTATGTGATAGGGTTAGAGAAGAGTAGGGACAATACATATTAGACAGGATCACATAATTTTTCAATCAGGAAATACAAAGTATGTTAGTCACGATGACAAAGATGTGTGCTATTAACTCATACCAAAGTAAATATTAAATATAGATCAATGAGTATTTAACTATTTAAGCTTTACCACATGAATAAGATGAAGTATAACACGCAGGTTAGTTATACTTGTATTCTTCAAACAAAGAAACTAAAATTGAAAGTAACACTTCAAATGAGAAGAGAAGTTTTCGGATTCTTCTATTGATTTCACCACTGAAATGAGGCACAACATACTGTTATGTTATTCTCAGAAGATCTACTCTATTTTCTATTGGTCTTGGTTTCTCCCTTTTATACCAAATCGGGAGAAGCAACAAGCTTCGTTACAAGACACCTCTTCATAACTAATTGACATAATGGAAAAATGAGAGAAATGAGAAATGAAAATTTAAAGATGATTGCAACTCTCAGATTCCGCACCTGGCAATCTTTGTTATCGGTTTGCAGACACATTCAGATAAGTCACTTCCCATTGGTAAACTTCATAATTACTAGGCCACTGAAAGTTTAGAATGATGGGCATGTTCATCAAATGATCTTTCCACCTCTTGTCTGTTAAATTCCTCACCTCTGGAACAAACATAGCGTAACCAAAATCCACATTTATAATCCCGTCTTGAAACACATGAAAGCTCTCAACATTGATATCTCCTTCCTCCTTCAAATGTGCAGTGATATTTGCTACAATCTGGGTGAAGTCACTCTTCCAATCATCGAAGTCCTGGATATGCTTGTCGTTGTTTGTGATATGAGGGATAGTCCAATGCTGAAATGTGTGGAAATAATCAATTTTCTCTCTCACCTTTTGCTCCATACTTCTGACATCATTGAGTCCACTTTTGATTGTTTGCACCATTTGCCAAGTTTCTTTTATTTTTGGTTCAACATCAGGGTTTCTCTGAGTCACCTTGCATAGTATTTCCAATGTCACATATGCAGGTTGCCACCTATTTGATAGGTTTTCCAATTTGGTCTTGTTCTCTTGAACACTTCTAACATCTTCAACAAAGTCTGATAACTCCCATATATCTCTTCCAATTTACCAACTATAAAGTTGACCTTGTGTAGGAGAATTTGTTCAAAAACTTGTAGAGTTTCTTGTGTCATTTTTCGCATGATCTCCTCATTGGCCCCCTCATATCCTGTATCTCTTTCTCATATTTCTTCTTTTCTCTAGTCCACTCTTTGTTGTCACCTGTTTTATCAATTTGCTTTGAAGGGGCATGCATATGCAGATGGATTGTCTTATTTTGATTATTAGGCTAACCTTCTAGCTTTCCTCTCAACGTAGAATTCTCAATATATAATTTGTTTATTTCATCATTCATATCGTTTTGCCCAACCTCTAGTTTGTGTAACTTTCCTTCCATTTGCTTTACCGCATCCCTCATAAACATTGCAGAGTGCATGGTCATTATAGCGGCCTCTAATGGAGATGTTTCTTTTATGGATTTGAAAAGTTCCACCTTCTGAGTTTCCTTTACCAAATCAACCAACTTCAACTTATGAGTACTTTTTGAGCTCGCCCATAAGGCTAATATCTTAGTTTTGGGATTATACCCTATTCCACTCACCCCTTCATCAGAATCAAATTCAAAAATTAGCATGGGATCATCCTGTTGCCTGACCTGATCCAACAAGAATGTTTGTTTCATGGTTATTCCCGAAATTATGAGCATGCTACTGTTTAAAGCCATTTCTCTTGCTTCTGCAAGGGTCAAGTCTGTTTCATCCAATCTCATTTCTTTCAAAGTTTGAGCAATCACCTCTTCATGTTTCATTTCCTCTACTCCCCTGAGGTTCACTTGTTTCCTCTCTTCAAATTCCTTCATTTTTGTCTTTAACTTGGAATCTTTAAATTCTTAACTACGGATGAAATTGTCATCATTAGGGAACCTCATTGACATGTCCACTCTTTCATCGCTATTATTGATAGGCTTTGCCTCTTTTGTTACTTGGGCCTCATAGCCATGTACCTCTTCCTGGTACCTGGGTGGAACCATATTTGATTGATCACATGGCTCCTCTATCCCTAGGGCCCTCAATGCAGGAACAACTTCAAGTGTATTGTCCTTCTCTTCATGCACTTCTCCCGTGGATTTGTTATCTATTACCTCTTGAATCACAACCCCTATTGGTTTCTTTGGTGGGCCCTTGACCTTTTGTGATGGGGCTTCCACACCTGATGATTTACCATATATCTTTTCAAAATTTTAGAAACATAATTCTATTTTCTCCAACCCATCAATCATACCAACATAGAACCTAGGGAAAGATGGATCCTTTTGTTTCTTTTCCTCTTCAACTCTTGCTATGATTTCCCACTTCTTCCTTCTATCCACAATTTCTTCATTTGATGTGAGATTTCTGATCAAGTCTTCTTCTATCAATAACTCATGTGAAACTGACTTAATAACATAGCCAATGTGTTTTTCAAGATCACACATTCTTTCCTTACCATGTTTCAGCTTGAAATTGATGTTTAAGCAACTTTGTAACTTTTCGAGCATGTTGGATCCAATTGAGAATCCACCAAATGTCACATGATGATACATAAATGACCCTTTCCTCCTTGGAACAATCAAATGTCTTTCCAACCATAACATCTGCCATATAAATTCCAAAAATGCAAGCCTGTTCGGTACAAACATGGGTAGTGAATGGGGAGTCTGGGGACAACCATAGACCCTAATAATAGTATATTCGCCCATGTAAAACCAATCTACAAAATTGTGAGTGTGACCCTTCTAGGGTCATAGGCCAAATGTCTCAATACTTTCCTTATTCCAGGATACAATCTCTCAACCACTCTATGGAAAACAACAAGAATACTGCAAACAAAGGAGTCACGAAAGACCTTGTAATCTAAATCCTGCATCTCTTATCCCATAGGTAACACCAAAGCTGAATTGGGAGCCTGTATCCATTTTCATCCACTATTCCTAATTTTAATCTTTCTACAAATGTGTGCCCTTATGGAAACAAGATAAGATGACATAATAAGGAATAGTGGTGGAAATCACTGCTCTTCTTCTCCTTCCTCACCACCAACAACCCTCATATTCTCCTCTCAATTTATGAAGCAAAATCAAACTCCACATTGACACCCGAGTTTTGAATTCTCATAGCCATGTACATAAAACTCACTGGCATCCTAGGACTGGCGTCCTCCCCCAGAATCTGACACAAGGCAAAGTAGGTTTTCTGAAAATACCCAAGAAAATCATTGATAGGGAATGACTCGCTCCTTGTAACCATCAACTGTTGGTTCTTGAAACCCCTTCTCCTATGATATGGGAGCTCATCTTTCCTGTATGTCCTTGAAAACCTATTATAGTCCATTTTAAATTGTTCTAGGTCTACCTTAATGAGGGATTCTTTGTTCAATGTGAAACAATGAATAATCACAGACCTAGTAATTACCACCAAAGGTTTCCCACTCGACATCCTCACAACATTAGTGACAGGGTCGTAATTGTCAGCCAATACCTGAATCAACTCATGGTCTATAAACACATTTGGCACAATTAATTTGGCTACATCGTATGTCCAAGCATTTGATATTGGAATTTTCTCATTTCTATTTTTATAGAAAAACCAAAACAGGTCTTTTCCGGAAACTAGGATTAAAGCATCTCTGCAACCCTCTAAAGTGTCTTTAAAAAACACTTAGCTGATTTATTTGCAGAACCAGGCAATGCATCTAACAGTTATTTTTGCATAGGCCTCTTGGCCGGGTCTACCATCTTAGGTTTTTTTTTCTGGGTTGACCTCCTGTTTTGGACTTTCTACGTCCTCGATTTCCCCTTTTCGTATAGGCATTTTTTCTCTGGATTTCTTACTTGCAAACACGCATCTACAAATATCAGGTTGAGGGAGAGATTGTATACTTACTTGTAAGTTTCCATTGAATTTTGTCCCCAAATTTTTCCGCCGACCTTGACTCGTGAATTTCCGTCCTAGAATGAGAATTTTGAGCTGAAAATAGGGTTATCACTTATAAATTTTTTAAGTTGTGTTGTCCATCACTTGTGAAATTTTTATGTTGCGTTGTCGATCACTTATGAAATTTTTAACTAGTGTTGTTGATCACTTACAAAAGGTCTGTGCCGACTATAACATTGCATGTTATGCACCTTTTTTGATTCGCAGACTGCATGGCCGACATTTTCTTTGGCCTCACAAGACGATGAAAGTGTCTAACATAGTGTGTTATGTGCCTTCGCTGATTTGTAGACTGCGTGGTTGACATTTTCTTTGGCCTCACAAAATGGTGAAAGCGTCTAACATGGTGTGTTATGTGCCTTCGCTGATTTGTAGACTGCGTGGTTGACATTTTCTTTGGCCTCACAAAATGGCGAAAGCGTCTAACATGGTTTGTTATGCACCTTCACTTATTTGTAGATTGCGTGGCCAACATTTTCTTTGGCCTCACAAAATGGCGAAAGCATCTAACATGGCATGTTATACGCCTTCGCTGATTTGTGTACTACGTGCCCACCTTTTTCTTTGGCCTCGTGAAATGACAAAAGTGTCTAACATGGTGTATTATGGGCATTCACTGATTCATGGACTACATGGCCAACATTTTCTTTGGCCTCACGAAATGGTGAAAGCGTCTAACATGGTGTGTTATACACCTTTGCTGATTCACGGACTACGTGTCCGCCTTTTTCTTTGACCTACAAAATGGTGAAAGCATCTAACATAGCGTGTTATGCACCTTCGCTGATTTGCAAATTGCATGTCGGCCTTTTTCCTTGGCCTTGCGAAATGATGAATTAGACTAACATGGCGTGTTATACACCTTCGCTGATTCGCGAATGACCTAGCTGATATTTTGTTTCGTCTTGTGAAATGGCGAATTAGATTAACATTCCGTATTATGTGCCTTCACTATTTCATGGACTATGTGGCTGATATTTTCTTTGGCCTTGCAAAATGGTGAAAGTGACTAACATGGTATCTTATGCTGCTTCGCTAATTCGTAGGCTGCGTGGCCGCCTTTTTTGGCTGTGTCTATTCTGGCTCCAAAACAGACCTTTCATATAGCGCGTTAGCGACAGGTTAGTCAATTACAACCGTTAATTGCAAAATTGATGGTGTAAAACATGCGACTAACATGCATGTTAGTTAATTTGTACTACCATTTGGGATCCAGAATAGACGCATCCACCTTTTTCTGGGGCCTCGAAAAATGATGAAAGCGACTAACATGGCGTGTTAGTCTAATTTGCTGATTCGCGGACTACATGGCTACCATTTCCTTTTGCCCCGCAAAATGGCAAATTCACCTAACATGGCGTGTTAGTCAATTTTGCTGATTTGCAGACTGTGTGGCCGCCATTTCCTTTTACCTCATGAAACAACGAATTCGACTAACATGGTGTGTTATGTGCCTTCGTTCTTTCATGGACTGCCTGGCTGACATTTTGTTTCATCTCATGAAATGGCAAATTAGACTAACATGTTGTGTTATGTGCCTTTGATGTTTCGCAGACTGTGTGCCAAACATTTCCTTTAGCCTCACGAAATGGCGAAAGTGACTAACATAGTGTGTTTTGCGCTTTCGCAATTTTGTGGACTGCGTGGCCAGCTTCTTCTTTAGCATGTTTGAGAACTTTGTCGATAATTTCTACTATATGTAATTTATGTTCAATTTTTAAGTTTCCTTGTTGATCATTTATGAAATTATTTTATACTCTTTGCGAGTGTTATACACAGAGTCTAGTGCTCTCTTCAATTATCTTGCCCCATTGCCTTTGATGACATGTAATGGACTGTTTATATTGTAACAATAATGTATTTCTAAAACCTAACCTCCTTAATTAATCTTGCTGAACTATCTTAAATGAATCATTGACATACTTACATCATGATGAAGGAGAGAAAATTGTCTTCAATCCAAGTCTTCACAATTTACACATCTGCATTCCATATCTCACATCTTAATTTCATTGCATATCAAAATTGCATTATTCCAAAAATCAATACTATTCCTTTTAGAGTAGACTTAATGATATGACATGTTTAGAGAAAGGATTATATTTATTAGATTTAAATTAACATATAAAGTGTATTGGTTTGTAGACATATAAAGTGTATAGAGACAAACATAACCGACACAAACATATAAATCGTAAACATAATCGAGACAAATGATGTACGAAGATCATCTACGTAACTATAGAAATGAATTTCTTTATAAAAAGAGCATAGTCATACATAAACAATTATACAATTTTAATGAGAGGACCTCCTCTGTGTTGGGAATCTACTCTATATCCTCACAAACCTTGGTGTTGACCGAGGACTATCATAACCAGTGAAAAAGCGAGTGTAGTCCAAAATAAGGAGGTTCCATGGAAACAATGTTGTGACATCCCCGATACTCTCATCGGAGCATGGCACTAGGGCCCGTCCACGTCTCCAATGGGGTATGTAAGAACACATGATGTGAAACTAAGGGAGAGTCACTGGCCAGTACATAAGGGCGAAATACACTGGCCATAGTCGTCTATACAAAGTGACAATCCTCGGAATCGTCATTTGAATGAACAAGAGCACCTCTTCTATGTAAACAATGTACATATTATCGTCGGTATAATGTCTTCCCATGTGAACGGTCCACTCACCAGCCCGTCTGGGAGTTATCATTAGGATAATGTCCATAATAAGGGTATCCAGGAGGCGCTGAAATAATGCACTCTTTGTCGTTCTCTGCCAATGTCTGTAGCAATCTCTAGATACACACGATAAGAGTGTTAGTAATATAACTATAGCATTCAATAAATGTAAGACGTAAGAGTTTTAAGCAATAAAAAAATGTAAGACATAATCACACCATAAGAGTATTAATGATTTAACTAGAGAATTCAATAAATTGAAGACATAAAAGCATAATACTGAAAATTAAGTTGCATAAAACCTATGCCTGTCACCTGACGTGTATGTAAATGCCATTGATGGATGAACACGGTGACAAAATGGGACCTGCATACAAAGATACATTATAAAAGATGGTTAGGGACAGTAATAGTAAATATTACAACACAATTACAATAAACAAAGTTGTTCCATATTACACAACAGGTTGAATGAATAATGGCTAAACATGAAGCACATATATGACATACTTACAAACAAAAAGCTTAATTTGAACAAATAATACCAAAATTTGTATTAGTGATGATCATTATGTGATCCCTGTCCACATAAAAGACCATCAAAATCTAATCATCGACGAGGACTCCTATGGCTAGGTGCTGAGGGGGTGCCAAACACTATCACACATATGTGTGGATCACTTTCACCAACTACAAGACATGATGACTAAATAAACATGTGCAACATTCACATGTTTAGAAAACACTTAAAGGTGACACTAGAGTGCCAACCTGTATTAGACACAACCGATGCAGTGGAAAGGAAATGCGGTTCCGATGCTTGGTCCAATTGCCTCTTTCCCTTTCTCCTCATAGAAGTCTCAAAGGGGAACTCAAAGGTGACAAGCTGCTGAACATCATGACAAATCTCAGTCATAGTACTCTGCCTATGTTGCGGCTGGTTGCAATGACGGACCTGATTTGCATTGAAGCAAGGCCGCATACTTTCGATGGTTGTATTGGTTGGATCACTAGAGGGACTAAAATCAAATGACATGGCACCGACATTCTGAAGATCAACCATGAACCTATCCAGACAGCCTACAAATACCATTAGTTTAATGCCTGAACCTGGCATTGTTTGCGACAACATGTTTAACTTTCTGCTTGCTTCGTTCCACATTATAGTGTCAGCATCCTCTAAATTTGTATCTGCATTTGAAAATGCTATCGACGACAGGTTGAGGTGTTGGGTTTTTATCAGCATTAGTAGATGTTGGAGTCGACATAGGAATAAGATTTGTATGAAACAAGATCTTAGAGTGAACTACACATCTTTTAAGCTAGCAAAGATCAACATTCACGAGCATCCACTTACTCGGAACACATGAGTTGTTGAATGAATTGTTCATCATTGCAACAACCTTCAATGCATGCTTGCACATGTTTCCTCACAAACTCCACGAACATTCACAAATGTATAAGTGATCCCCAAATTTCCTAACCACATACCAGTTGCATGAGGATTGACTTTTCACCCAGTACCAACCAGGAGTAGTGTCGTCTGGAACACAATCGACATTAGGAATTTCCTTTGCCCACTCCATACTAGTTTTCAAATGTGTCAACTTGTAGTTTTTGATAAATCCAAAATGTTGTAATTCTCACTTATGCTGGTAGAATGGTTCCACTTTATACACAAGTATAAAATACAGATTGTCCATCCTCCTTGAGAATGTCTTTTTATCATCTCTTAGGTGTAGTGACTTCAATTTTCCATGGTATGATTAGATGGCATTATTTGTGTCTTGGTTAGCATGAGCGAAATTCCTGAAGTTTTTTCGCCCAAATAGCTAGCCAAAAAAATAAGAAAAAAAGAAATTAAAAATAGTAGTAGGATGTCAACTACCAAACGACAACCAAGATAGTTAATAAGTCATAAATCAAAATCCAAGGTAATTTCCAACTCACCGATACGGCCTTCTACTTGACACAATGTGTTGTAGAAGTACTCTAGAAAATGTGGTTGATCACTAAATTCAACAAAGAAAGTGTGCAGCTCCTGCACGATGCTCTCTTCACTTTCATGCATTGCCATCATTATCGCCCCTAGATGGTGAAAAATGTGCATTGCTCTTTCCTTTGTTGAATACTTGTACATATTCTTCAACCATGCTCGATGCACTTGCCAAATACAAAGTATGACACGACATTTAAAAACACTCCTGTTATGAACAAAATGTTTAATTGAGCCTGCTCATTTCAAATAAAATGTAGACCAAGGTATCATAATGTTGATTTCATGTAGACAAACATTTTGCTCTTGTACTTACTCTATCGCCTGAATCTCTGCACTCACATCATCTGTGATAAATGCATTGATCCTCCAATCAGGCCTCTTTTCCTTTGCTCATCTTTGCAACTCCATCAACAACACCTGAATATCCTCGATCTTGTTCCTTGACGTCACAACCCATACAACAGGAACCCCCCCTTGCTTCTCATCGAAAATGGGACACGAATATAATTGATACTATTTTAAAAAACAAACACGAGGATCATGAGCATCGACAAGTCAAAAGGGATGCTTCAAAATAGGTTAAGTTCGAAGAGACTTACCTCGTATTTGTTTGTTGCAAATGTCGAGTCTATTGAGATGATTGAGTCATGCGAGAATCAAACCATCATGTCAAGCATCCAAGACATTTGTGTTCCCATAACGAAAGGTCTGTTGGCACCTTTTGGCTGCTGGAAAAAAAAAATTAGCCTCATCTTGGTTTTTCCATTCTAAGATGCTAGTGGAATCGTGCACATGCTTTCGTGACTGAATAGAATGGACCCTCGTCACCATGTTGATAACATCCTTGCGTGTGATGAATGAATCTCTCTTCTTTAACATTTCATGAAAAATGGGATCATCAAGATGTCTATCCATAATAGCATCAACATTGACATCCATCAACAACAACCTCTCTCTATATGCTTTGCATTCATCCGAAAGGTTTGGTGCAAATTGAGAGCGCAACTCATTACTGGTATCATCCATGCCATGAAAAGCTTCACCATTGTTGTCTTCATGCAACATATGCTTCAATATCAAGATGGCCACATCTGGTCTACCATATAACACCTTAACAATGAAGTGGCATGTACAACCTCTTTTTTTCTGATATGTTCGAGTGCACTTCTTATTCAACGACTTTTTCTTATTATCTTTTGGTCCATATGAACACAAATACCTTCATAAACATCTGTCCTATTATCAACAAGAGTCATAATGTCATTAAATGTAGACAAAGAATAGGAAAGAATGTGTGTACTAACTAGCTGTACATCTTTGTTGTATGCATGTTGTGCACAACACTATCATGCTCACTTTGCTGCTTTTGGAGAAATTTGGTTTCAACACCTTCACACAATGATTCCCCTCTGATGAATGCATCCAATCTATCGAGTGGAATTTCTGCACAGAGGTCTATCGTTGAATCATTTTCGACACAAATTGGTGTCCATTGAATATCCCTTGAAGAGAAATGACACAAACCTTCACCAACATCTTGAACTTCCAATACCATAATGTCCTGCCATTTTCAGTGTTTTCCCATCCTGGTCCTGTACGTATCGAACAAAAATAGAGACATTATCAACAATAAACAACCATAGTGATGATATCTTTAGTGTGATAGTGTAATGCTTTGATTGCAGGTAGTGCATAAGCTTCTGCAAGAAATACAAACAACTTTTGTAACATGGAACCTATTGGTGCTGGGTATGGTTATCGAAGAAGCTCCTCTCCCAAGTGTTTCTTTGTTGCTCCTCATGATGATGTCAAAATACTAATTATAGACTTGGAAACAAGCTTCACAGAGGATGTGTAAAAGGCATGCAGAGTGGAAATTTTTTTGGACTGGGGACAGTGTGAGGCTAGTTTCACAGAGAAAATGATGGTTGTAAGCACAATTTTTGTCGATAATATTTTGTAAGAACAATTTTTGTCGATAATATTTTGGACATTTTTTGTAAATTTGGTGTTCATGTGCTTGTTGTACTTTGTGCTTTCATGTTTTATAATTGTTGTAATAAGTTAACTATAGTTTGAAGTTTAAAAAATCAAAAGTAAAGTATTGTAAGGTACATGGACCGATTCACCCCCCCCTCTTAGTCTTGTGCTGTGTTAAACACATTTCAATTGATGTGAGAATCCACATCTTGTCCTAGTTATAGTCAAACCATGTTATATTGATTCAATGATGTTAGAACAAGATTGAAGATGTTCCATAACTAAATTGCAATATTGTTTGATGCTAAATGTAGTATTAACTCATTGATAACTTTTTTTATCACCTTGCTCTTTGTTCTTGTTTACTTAGTGATTTTTCTCTTTATTTCTTTGCATGATTTAGAATTACGTAGGACTCTCCTTTATATACAAAAACATTTGACATGAATCTTGTCAAGTTGTAATCACTATGATCCTACAAAATCAACTGCAAAGGTGGGTAAAAGATATAATTGTGGTCAAGGTTACTCTTATACTATTCAACTCAGTTTAGGACTACAATTCGAAATAAAGAAAAAAACTAAAACTAAAAAACTAAAACAACTTTTATGCATAATCATCCCAAATAAAGTTGAAAAACTAAAAGCATAAAACTATGCAAGTGGGAGGAATTACTAAACAATATTCCAACACTGAGAACGTCATATATATATTGAAATACTCAGATTTGTTATAGAACAATTTCATTCACATAGAATCAAAAACAATTTTTATTTTTTTCACCATATATATTGAAATCCTCCAATTTCTTACCGAGCCAAAATCTAAACTCAATTGTGCTACAAGAATTTAATTTTATTTGTAGTCATATATATTGAAATGCTTGAAATTGATGTTATAGAACAATTTAATGGACATACAATAAAAAACATATTTTTCCACCATATATAATGAAATGCTCAAATTTCTATCCTACAAGGACTTAATTTGTAGAGGAACTAACATTGTTTTAGTTATACAACCTTCCATTGGAGTACCAGTCAAATGAGTGCTTAACAAAAAATGAGGTTGTGTTAAGAAAAACCTTGGAGATTGATATGTGCAACCCTAATTTATGCATGAATCCAAATTGATAGCAATCGTGGAAATTTTGACTCAAATTACAACAAATAGAAGTTTGTTACATGGGATTAAGAGAGAGATCCCAAAATCTTTTGCTTGAAATGCAAATGTCATTCTCACAATGAAGGCTCTTGCACTCGATGACCTCGCAGGACCATGACACGATGGATACCCAAAGATACATGTTGATAAGACCCTTATCAATCCCTGACTCAAGAAGCACCTAAGGTCAACACAAGGAATCAAGAATTAGACTCCCATACCTTTTTGAATGTCATATGGTTTAATTTGCATAATCTATGAATCCACTTAAGCTTAGTCCACTAAGTAAACTGCATATACCCTTGTCCCTTTCCCTGCCCTTGCTTTTGGGTATGAATCTTTCACTGGATCAATGACTGGATCTGGAGATAGATATGTAAATGGAACCAAGCGAAGGTATACCGCGGGATCCGGGTAGCATACAATGATAGGTCCGGATATGCTACTAGCTCGTATGGATACCCTATGAAACAAAGGGAAGGAATGTTGGACATGAAGAAATGGGGGACTCAAAATTAGAGGATGTCGATAAGAATGATGAGATGGACATCATTGATCCTAGAAGGATCAGTCAATTGATGACCAATCTCATCAACATTAGTAAAAATTTAGTGGAAACAATTAATAATGATATCCTAGAGAATGTACCAACCATAATTAAAAATGAAGAAAATGAATTATTGTCAGCACTTGTTACTCTCAACAAAGTGAAAAGTGTTCACCTTCTTCCAAAATTACAACACTGGGCCTTTGATCTATGTTGGAACTTCGATGTCCTCCCAAAAGCTAGAGCATTCACATGTTCAGTGCTACACAATAGGATATTAATTGGGGATAGACCAATCAAAACAGGGTTCATTGGGCCTTTCCAATGCCCTTTTTGTGAACTCCACAAAGAAATGATAGATAATTTATTATTACAATGCCCCATTGCATTATCATAGGAATGTTGGGACTAGATGTGTAAAAGGTTGAGCTTGATTGACATTTATTTGGATTCATAGTTTGTAATCAGAGTAGTGGCTTCTCTAATCACAATTATGAAAAATAAAGATTTGGTTAAAATGAATTCCTAATGTAGAGATCTAGCTTTGATTGATCTTCAAGTTTGACATAGATGAGGAAGGGAATTTAATCAAGGAAATCAATGGGAATATTCATCTACAAAAGACTCTGATCCATGGCACAATGTTTTCGGAGATATTCTTATATAATATGGTGAGAATTATGGGGGATGACAAATGGGTTATTTCTGCAACTAACCACTATGTGGTTTCAAAACTTAGAAAGGAAGTGATTAGTGTCATTTCAACCTTAGGTATGGATCCTTATTTTGGAATTTTTAGCGAGTGGAATGGGGAAACTACATTGTGAAGTCTTAACCTCAATAAATCTTATTGTAGTCTTTATACTCTAGAGGACACAGTAAGGGATATCATCAGATGTAGAAGTCAACCAAGATAGTAAATCATTCAATCATCAACACACATAAAGAACAATCATAACACAAGTAAATGGACCAGAAAAAAATCATTAGTGTTTGAGTTTCTCCCTCTAGATGTGAGCTTGTTGTAGCTAACCATTCAACACTTCTATCCTCATCTACTCTTCTCCATCCATATCTGCCAATAGGTTGTACTTTGGGCCAGCTGAGGTTATCTGATCCTCCAACTGTAAAATTTGATTTTTTATATTCTTCATTGTATTTGGCCATTGTACATAAAATGACCGACTCCATCTTGTAGGAACAAAAAATATGAAATATTAAATTTTACAACTGGAGGATCAGATAACATAGACTCACCAAAAGTATAGCATGCAGGCGGATATGGATGGAGCAGAGTAGATGAGGATAAAAGTGTTGAATGATCAACTACAACAAGCCCATATCCAAAGAGAGCAACTCAAACGTTAAATCAAGGAGTTCTGAGAGATAATACACACACGTCTAATACATCTGTAGAGACAACACTAATCCTGATAGATGACCAAGTTTCAATGATACAACAAACCAAGACTAACTGGGAGAAGAAGTCAAAACAACTAAAGACAGGTTAACTAAGACTCCTACCCTACTTTTAATTTTTTGAGGATAAAACATCATTTTAAAGGGGGTAATTATGTTGGTAGGACAAAGGAGCAGGAACAGAGCTAACTCAAGCTACTACATATGGTTTTTGGCATAGAAATAGAACTCTAGATGGCTCTAGGAGTGATATCCCATCTTGGGAATTGTATATAGAAACATTGGAATTGATATCCGGAATAGAGAATATAGAATATGAGATAGAGAACAATTTCATGCACATAGAATCAAAAAACAATTTTTTTTTCATCATATATATTGAAATCCTCCAATTTCTTACTGAGCCAGAATATAAACTCAATTGTGCTACAAAAATTTAATTTAATTTGTAGTCATATATATTGAAATGCTTGAAATTGATGTTATAGAAAAATTTCATGCACATACAATCAAAAACATATGTTTTTTCACCATATATAATGAAATGCTCAAATTTCTTATCAAACAATTTCAAAACAGGGAAGATAAGAGTATCAGTTGCTGTCAACAATTTTAATTTTTGTCTGGTAAAACTATATTTTATATTAATTCTGAAAATGTTTACATTCTAAAAGAAAAACCTCCACGGCTAGCCGACTAGACTATCGAAGCCGGTATACATAACGGTCCATACATAACACATTGAAAAACATTTAAAAAAAAAAAACATTCCTTACTTCAAAAAAGGCTGTATGTTCCATCTTGCTACTCCATGTGAACAGTCACTGTGCCCTCTTCCACATCCATCACTTCCATGTTCCTCACTTGGTTCATTTTTGTCTCCCTGCTAGAGCCTTCACCAAACTACAATACACGACCCTTCTTAGTTGTTCCTCTTCCACAAGGTTGACCCCGTCATTTTGTGCATGCATGAACCATTCGTTGCACAAGTGCTCTATATTCTGACCAAGGTTCCCATTTTTCCATCTCCACATGGACTTGCCAGACATCGACTGTCTCAAGGTATTACACAATAGCATGCATTCCAGCCTGTGCTACACTTCTTCTCACCTCTTTATCGAATGTGGCACTCCAGAGCAAGAACGGTCGCAAGGGAGGAGTGAATTCACTCATGTGAATCCATGCTCCATCCACACTATCAAATTCATCCATGTCTCATGCCAAACCTAATAAACCTTCCATTCCCCCTAGCCATTCCTTCTTGACACACCTGTTCATGATTTCTCTAACTTTCACAACAGGTCGGAGCTCCAAACACCATGCCATAAACAAAGACACTATGTCCGAATTCGTTCTATACTTCCGTCCACCATCTAGATACTCAGGTTCAAGGATTAACTTCACCATGGAAAGGAATGTGTTGTCTTTATAGATGAATAGGTTCATCAACCTATCATTGCTTATTCCTCCCCAAAATGTGACCTGTGTTTTACTTGTCTGTAAAGAAAAGTTGGCCTCCATATTTCAATTCAAGATACCTGTAATTCTAAAATGGACATGCGAATCTATTAGACTAACAATGACATTTATAAATTATTTAAATTTTTATCAACCTATGCATTAATTTTTTAGTGCTTTCTAATAACTAAATTCATCTACCACAAGTTCCATGTTATTCTAGAATATAAGTACTTGTATTTTGCATCATAGTTTGTGGATGTGTTTGTATACTTACACATATCCATGCTATCCTACGAAGACCTTGGATTGATATGATACACACAGCTAATAAAAAATTTCATTCTGATATCGACTAACAAAGTGCGTTATGTGTTGTCGCAATTTCGTGCATGACCCCTTCAATGCATTGATTCCCTACTACCGCGAAGCAGCGATGAAGACTAACACCGCATGTAATGCACTTTCGCAATGTCATGACTTCATGAGTGAATGACATCTGTTGACCAGCAATCTCAAAAACGACAGTACAGATTGACTACCATGTGTGTTAGTCATGCATTTTACACCGTCGATTTTGCAATAAACAATTGCGATTGACTAACACATCGCTATCACGTACAAAAGGTCCATTTTGGAGCCAGAATAGCCACGGCTGTGTCTATTCTGGCTCCAAAATAGACCTTTCGTATATCGTGTTAGGGACAGGCTAGTCAATCTCAACCGTTAATTGTAAAATTGACGGTATAAAACATGCAACTAACACACGTGTTAGTCAATCCGTACTATCATTTTGGAGCCAGAATAGATGTGTCCGCAATAGCTACGGGCCTAACACACTGTGTTAATTGTTTTGCATATTTGCGCATGACTTGTGTTCATGGCTTCTAACCACAACGCGACACAACCAACTGAAAAACTAACATGACTTGTAACCCTAACGCGACTAACCCTAACCTGGGTTCTAACCCTAACGTGGCTAACCCTAATGCGACTAACCCAAACCCATCTAACCCTAATGCGACTTCTAACCGTGGGGCGGCTTCTAACCATTACAAAGATTTTCTTTGGCCTCGCAAAATAGCAAAAGTGTATAACATAGCATGTTATGTGCCTTCACTGATTCACAGATTGCATGCCTGCCTTTTTCTATGGCCTCGTGAAAGGGCGAATTAGACTAACATGGCATGTTATGTGCCTTTGCTGATTTGCGGATGGCCTGGCTTCAAAATAGAGCAATCAACGGTTGCGTCTATTATGGCTTCAAAATGGACCAGGATTGTCTATTATGATGCATAATGCAAAAACCTACGGTTCAAAATAGCTGGCCCACTACCATCGCTTATTAGTCAGGAGTCGCAACGTAAGGCTTTTTGGAGCCAACATACACGCGTCCCGTGCAGTCTCTGACCCTAACAAGAAAAACAAGTAAAGTTTTGACTCCAAAACAAATAAATTTTTGACATAGGTTGAAGCTATTCGAACTACATATAGAGGAAAACAAGAAACACAAACAAACAATGCAAACCCTAATCATTTTAAAGAAAATCCAAATAGAAACAAGAAAAATACGAGTCATAGAGGCGGATTTCAACATACCTCATGCCCACCACAACACAGAAAACTGTAGTCCTAGAAATCCGCCCTCAACAATGAGCCTTCAACAATCAAGCCTTCAACAATTGGATGCCCTTTCAGCCTACTTCAACAAGAGCCCTTCAACAATGAGCCAAAATAGATGCAGCTTGCCCTTCAACAAGAACAATAATGTTTTCATCGTGCATTAGTCTTCTTTTTTCCATGTTAGGCAGAAAAAGGGGCACCACGTTTTCTAAAGAAGGTACATTTTTTGAAAGCGACACCCTCTTTTTCCCACCAGTATGCCATCCAAATGTGGTTTCTTAAATTGCCGGTGGTCTTTTTAATTTTCTGGCTTCTTTTTGAAGCCCATGCCCTCTTTTTCTCGCCGGCATGCCATTCGAATGCAGTTTCTTCAGTCACTGGTGGTTGTTTTTTTTCTGGCTTTTAATGTGCGTGTTATGCACAAAATACTGCTACTAACCACTAAGCAAGCCGCGACCGTCCTCCGGTCTGTCCATGTAATTTTGTGTGGGGCCCAATGATTGAAACCAACGAGTCCACGACAACTCCACGTCACATAACGTGGGTCTCGCCGTTGCGGCAAATTGGCATGGTAAGCATGTCTCAGACATGTATGTTGATGCATGTCGTTGGTACGAGAGGTCCCTTTTGGAGCCATAATAGACGCATCCTAAATTATGTCGCTTGTTGTAGACCCAACTTTTTTATAATGTCCAGGTAACCATTGCCTATTCCTATCAAGGTATGACTAATATCTTTTGCCACCATGAAATATCCGCTTTTATTTTTTTCTTACTATGATCTCATTTTTATATTCACTTATAACAATATTTTTTCCATCAAACAATACACAATAATTTACCGAAATGAGCTTATAATCCCATCCAAAAATAGATGACCAAAAAAAAATAATACATAAGCTTTTGGAGACCTAAATTTGGTCTTCACTTCGAATCAACATAATTATTTAGTTAAATGATTATCTTTTGTATAATGGTCAAGTGTAATACCACTTATCACACTAGACCAATAGGACACCATGTCAAGTTGTTTATGGCTAGTTACCATTATATCTCTGTACATATATTTTAGGAAGTGTTGAGGTCTATAAATTTGATTCCACACTTAGTATGCAGAATAATATTCTCCTTACACTCAAGGAAAAAATTCAACAACAAAAACCAAATGAAGAAAATGCTAATCAACACAATTTAGAACATGCTTTTGGGTTTAGAAACATGGTATTTCTCCAACTTCAATTTATAAATAAACCTCCTAAAAGATGAAGGGTCATAGAAAATAGAACCTAGGTGATTCCAATGTTGAAAGCACTCAAATTCTCTGGGATAGAATCACCATCTAATATTCTCAAATATATGTTATATTCTCAAATGTATGTTATATTCTCAAACATATTTTATTAACCAATAAATTTGTTTGATAGAAAGTATTAAGGAATAATTATTTTCATCAAGTTTTAGTGATATTTAATCTAAAAACATTAAAAATAACTAAATTTGAAAGAATATATTTGTTGAATGATCTTCTATGTCCAATATTTCTTGGTATTTAGCATACATTATTAAGGTTAATAAACTATTTGCAACCAACTAGGAGTCTTCCACTTTTATCTTCTAGATTTCAAATATTTTCAGGGCTTTTTCAAAAGGGTTCCGCGGCATGGAAGGGAAAGTTTTAAGAGGAAAGGATCGGATGGAAGAAACATTAATAGGGGGAGGAAAGCGTTTACTGCTCACCGCTCTTTTGCTGAAGTGGTAGCCATGGGAATTACAACGGTTTCTAGGGCATCAGGGTTTGTTAAACAATTAAATGGCACTCATGGTCCTAGGGCATCCGGGTCTGTTAAACAAATGGATACGGATGTTGCTGTTAATGATAAAGATGCGGGGAGCTCAAGCAGTAAAGATCATGTGGAAACTGGTAATAAGGATCATTCCATTCCTTCGAAGGAGGTTTGGTTCCCACGACCTTGTTTTGATTTTTATGGTTCTGTTATAGCCAATAGGGCTTCCAAGTTGCATTCTGTGGCTATTTTAGGGGAAATCTAGGGTCCTCCAACTAGCTTATCCAAATTACATTCTAAATTATGCAAACGTTGGCCTGATTTTATTTGTTTTCAATTGTTATCCTCCAATTCCTATGTTTTGGTTTTTGAATCCCCCCGTTGCAAGGATGATGTTCTTAAAAGCCCATTTCATTGGTTTGGTAATGTTTTAGTTAGGGTTTCTGTTTGGAAACCCTTCTTTGTTTTGAAATGGGTCAAACCTAATTCTCTTCCGGTATGGTTTGGCTTGCCTCAACTTCCATTTGAATTTATGGATCTAGAGGTGCTCAAATATATAGGGGATAATTTTGGGTGTTTTTTAACATCTAAATCTGTTCTTGAGGAAGGGAAGGTTTTGGTAAAAATATGTGTTCTGATTTCCCTGACATTAGTATGCCCAATTTCTTGTAATATCAAGTCAAATGAAGGCATCTGTAAGCAACCTATTGTGAAAATGAAGGATGAGCTAGTTCAAAACCTGATAATTGTGGATGCTCCTCTATTTTTTAACTTTCAAAATGTAAAAACTAGTTTAAACAATGAGGTTGATAGAAATATTTCTTTTACTCCTGCTCCGGCGAAAGACTCCTCTCAGGTCTTGGTGGGGTCTATTTGCCAAGGCAAGGAAGACCTTAACAATGCCGCTCAAATAAATCATAATAATTCTGGTAAAGAATCTCGTCAGTTATTAACTGGGTCTGTCTGACATCTCAAGGAGGGACTTAATAGTATCGTTCTTCCTAATAGTAAAACTGCCACTGTCGTTTCTGAAAGTGAGGCGAACATCTTATCTCAGGTTGTGGTGCCTATTGGTCATGTTAAAAATGGCATTCCCAATTTGGGTAAACAGTCAGCTCTTCCTTCGTTACATGATTCTCTTGTTTGTTCTGTTCAGGAGGGGGGGTTGGGTGGTAGCATAGGGGTTGAGGTTCTTAATGCTTTAGATTGATTGTCTGGTCCTACTACAGCAACCGGGGTAATTGCTCTGGTTGTGCCTACATTATTAATCATGATGAAGATGCTTTAATTCAGCAAGTCAAAGAGTTACTACATAATGAGCCTCGTAGGGAAAGTACTAAGCCTCAATCTCTGCATATTCTTCCAGATGATCACACGGCTCAGCTAGTTGAATAGTTGCTTAAATCCAATATGGACTTTGCGGAAGATGAGGTCTCGAAAAAGGTAGTGTGCTCTATTGGGAATGATCTGGATTTAATTCATAAGAGTTTGTCTATCTCTCCTTCCTTAAATCCTTTTGAGGCCCCTATTAACACCTCTCAGGACGATCCAAATAGAGTGGTTCTTCAGAAAGTGACCCTGTCGCATCGGTCATCTCTGGTGAAAACGCCCATTAAATCTTCTATTGCCCAAGTTTAGCTGAATTTCCCTAACACTATAGTGTCTCCAAGAAGGGGTAGACCTCCAAAGAGTCGTAAAACTCAGTTGGAAATTGATGCAGGTGTTCAACAAGTTTTGTCAGCCTCCCTTGGTTTGAAAAAGGCCGCCATCTTGAACTTTGGGAATGGAAAAGGTAGTGGGTCCTTCAAGTCAAAAAAAAAGTGTGTTATTAGTCCTTCGGTTACTAGATCCGCTTTGGTCAAGAGAAGTTTACACAAAAGCTTTGGGGAGAAATGTTCTTCTCCCATTAGTGAAAAGAGGAGAGAGTCGACCTCCCCTCGAATCTAATGAAGATTATATCATGGAATGTTAGGGGCTTAAATGCCCCTAGCAAGAGATGCTTGATCAAGTCTTAGTTAGATTTGGTTAAGTGGGATTTAGGTTTACTTCAGGAAACTAAAATTTCATTGGAAAACTTAGAATTTGTATTTTCTTCTTGGAAAAAGTGGAAGTTCTTATCTTGTCTAGCTGCTGGGGCTTTAGGAGGTTTGGCTCTGTTATGGAATGATTTTGTAGTTGATGTAAAATTGGTTGCATCTGAGCCTAATTGGATGTTGTCATTAGTCTCATTCAGAGCCTCTTGTTTTAAAGTATGGTTGTTTAACATTTATGCCCCCTCAGGTATTTTGGCTAAATATAGGCTATGGCAGGAACTCATTAGGGTGTCTTCCCCCCTTAGGAATTCTTTTATCATTTTTGGGGGAGATTTTAATGCAGTTTTGAATTTAAGTGAAAAATCGGGGGGGATTTACCCAAATAAGAAATCCATGGATGATTTTAATGCATTCATTGTTGACATGTCCCTTTTTTATTGCAAGACCAATAATGGTCTATTCACATGGAATTTTTTCTCAGATTGCAGAAAGGTTGGATAGATTTTTACTCTCATCCAATTGGTTTGATTCAACCATTGAGTTTTTCTCTTCCATTCTTCCCATGGCTGGATCAGATCATTTCTCGGTGTCTTTGACTATTGTATGGGATAAACCTGGCCACAAGCTTCCTTTTAAGTTTGAGCCAATGTGGTTTAGGGACCCCTCTTTTCTTCCCCTCCTGAGACAATGGTGGGGAGAGGCTCCCTTCTATAGGGGTTCTAGAATGTTCCAATTGGTTAAGAAGATTACTTTCTTAAAAAAAAATATTAGGGGTTGGAACTCTCTTCATTTCAAGAATATTTTTGCAGAAAAACAGAGGGTTTTAGATATGTTAGAGGTCCTCAATAGGCATGTCTTGCAGCATGGTTTGGGCTCTAAGGTGTTGGATGAACTCAGGTCTCTTAGGAGTGAATTAGAAGAAATCTTGGCTAGAGAGGAAGTTTATTGGAGACAAAAATGTCGGGAGTTATGGCTAGCTGATGGTGATAAGAATACAAATTTTTTTCATGCTAGCACTAAAATGAAAAGGGCTAGGAATAGGATTTCTTGTATTCAGGACTGCCAGGGGTATATCCTTTTTGAGGATGGGGATATCTCTAAGGAAGCAGTTAAGTTTTTTAAGAATCTTCTTTCTTCTTAGAATATTGATGATTCTAACAATATCTCGTCTCTTATCCCTTCTCTTGTCTCTCCTGAGGATAATAGAATGTTAATGTCTCCTTTTTCAATAGAAGAAGTCCAGGGGCTGTTTTTGCTATGAATCAGGATAAGGCTCCTGGGCCTGATGGTTTTACTCCTTTGTTTTTTCAAAAATGTTGGGAGTTTGTCGGTCAGGATGTCCTTTTGGCTTTAGAGGAAGCTAGGAGGAATAGGTCTATCCTTAAAGAAATGAACACTACCTTGATTGTCATTTTACCTAAAAAGGACGATCCTAAAACCTTCGTAGATTTCCGTCCTATAGCTTTATGTAACACCGTTTATAAGATATTCTCTAAAGTAATTGCAATGAGGTTGGCTAAGTTATTACCAAGAATAATATCCCTTGAGCAAGGAGGTTTTGTCCCTCAAAGGGAAACTCCTGAAGGGGCTATAGTTGCCCATGAGGTCCTACATTCGATTTCTGCCCAGAAATATCCTGCAATGATTCTTAAGTTAGACATGATGAAAGCCTATGATGGGGTTGAATGGAATGCATTAAAAATTGTCCTGTCAAGGTTGGGTTTCTCCCTGGCTTGGATAAGATGGATTATGGCTTGCATTTCCTCGGCAAGATTCTCAGTTCTTATTAATGGGTCCCCCTATGGTTTCTTTCACTCTTCTAGGGGTTTAAGGCAAGGGGACCCGCTCTCACCCTTTTTATTTATTTTACTAGCTGAAGCTCTGAGTTGGGCAATTGGCTCAGCTCGTGAGAGTGGGTCATGGAAGGGCATCAAAATTCAGAATTTTGATCAAAGGATCTCTCACTATCTTTTTGCTGATGACACCCTCCTATTTGGTTGTGCAACCTTGAAGGAGGCTCATGCTATTGATCAAGTGATTAGGAATTATGTAGCTTTTTTGGGTCAGAAGGTCAACAATGAAAAATTAAGGTTTTCTTCTTAAATACTCACTCCCTGCTCCGGGATAAGCTTCCAAAGTTTTGGGGTTTCCAACTTGGGGATCTTCCCTATACTTATTTAGGTGTTCCTTTTTTTGCTAATAAGGTTAAGGTCAGTTTTTGGGATAAAATAGTTTGAGGGGTGTCTAAGAAAATTTTGGCATGGAACCACAAATGGCTCACCATGGCAGGGAAAATTGTGTTGATTAAGTCAGTCTTGAATGCGGTGCCAACTTACTTAATGTCAATTCTCAAAGCTCCAAAGGATATTATTGTTAGTTTAAAGGATACTCTGAGGTCTTTTCTTTGGAACAACAACAAGGATGGGAAATCTAGGATCCCCCTGTTAGCCTGGGATAAGGTTTGTCTTCCTAAAGAACTTGGGGGATCTGGAATTCGTAGCTTGGAAAATCAAAATTTGGCACTGGGGGCCAAATTAGTGTGGAAATTGTATGATAATCCAGCCTCCCTTTGGGCTAGAATCATGTTTGCCAAGTATCTTTCTAATGGAGCTAGGGAGTCTATATTTCGGGCTGAGTCTCTACCTAAGGGGTCGGCCATTTGGAATTTCATGGGAAAATGTAGAAGAGTCTTGCTGCCGCACCTTTCTTGGGTTGTGCATAATGGTTTGAAAGTTAGATTTTGGGATGATGCTTGGAATGGTCATTGTCCTATGTATTCTATTAGGGATTGGTCACCCTTGAAATCTATTCTTTTGGATAAATGGGGGGTCTATTTATCAAACTATTTTACTGTAATTCATGATGGTCATATGGTGATGGCCCAATGGAAGTCAATTGAGTTTCTTCCTATTAGCCCTAGTCTAAAAGCAGATTTTTATTCTATTCTTAGAAATAGAATTATCATCTTATCTGAGCTCGATGATGACCTGATTTGGACCAAGAACTCTACTGGAAAATATTCAGTGAAAGATGGATATAATTCCCTTATGCCAGCCAAGGATCTTTCTTCTTGGCCTTACAAATTATTCTGGCATCTAGCATGTCTGTCGAAGGCTGGAGCTTTTGCTTGGCTTGCTGTTCAAGATAGGGTTCTTACTGGGATGAGACTGGATAGGATGGGTTTATCTGTTGTTTTCCCTTGTGTTCTCTGTAATCAGAAATTGGAATCGTCATCTCATCTTTTCCTTCATTGTGATTTTGCTCTAGGATGTTGGAATTGGTTCTTTGAGAAGTTAGGTCTCTCTTTTGTTACTAGTGGGGACCTCCTCTCACACTTCAGAGCTTGGCCTCTTTTGTTCTCCTATTCTTTTTATGCCTGCCTTTGGATCATAGCTCCATCGATCATTGTTTGGAACATATGGTTAGAGAGAAATAATAAGATCTTCAAAATATCATCCACATCGCTCTCTAATATCTTAGTCAAGATAGAGGCTTCTATCTTGGAGGTGGCCTTGTCATATATTCATAAGAACTTAGATCATCTGACATCCTTCTCCCATTGGGATGGCATGATCACAAGGACATGGAAATCCCTGTCTATTATTTCCTCTCATGGGTCAGTTTCAAAGGGTCTGGCTTTTAAAAATAAGAGAATTATGGCCACTTGGGTTCCTCCTCCTCCAGGTCATTATAAACTCCATTTTGATGGTGCTTCTAAGGGGAACCCGGGTATGGCGGGGGCTGGTATGGCCATTTTGGATCATAATGCAGTTTTAATATCTGCTCAATGTCATGCCCTTGGGTTTCATTCAAACAACTTTGTTGAATGTCAAGCTCTGTCACTTGGAATTGACATGGCTATTTCCCTTGGGATCAAACACCTTTCCATTCAGGGGGATTCAATGGTTGTTATCCAAAGTGTTTTGAACTGTAAAAGTAATTGTTGGCATTTGAAGTATTTAATTGACCACATCTTGGAGAAATTATCTTTTTTTGATACCTATATGTTATCTCATTGCTTTCGAGAGTTAAATAAACTGGCAGATTTCTTGGCTAACTTGGCTATTGACTCGGCTGCTTTTCATAAGAACGTAGAAATTGGTGACATTCCTCAAGATGTCCTCCTCAGGTATATGCCTCTTCCCAAAGATTAGTTCATCTATTTTGAGTTTTTTACTCCATTTCTTATTGAAGTATATAGATTATCCCCTTCTTAGATTCTGTATTGGGTTAGATGGTAATGTATGTACTTCTTGAGGATTGGGGAGGCAGTAAGTCAGGTGGCAATACATTATAATAAGTTCCTTATCTTTACCTTCATTTCTTACTGAAGTATACATATTATCCTCTCCTCAGTACAACTTGTATCTGTTCTTTTTGTGCTGATAGGAGTCTTTTATTTCTATCTGCATTTGGAGTACTTATACATCTCTACTCTTGGGGTAGATGTTAATGTGTATACTCCTTGAGGATTGGAGAGGTTTTTTCAGTTTACTTTATTAACACATGAGCTACATATGTTTTGGAGGTATATCTAGTTTGAGTAGAAGGATGGGGTGTATATCCCGGGCGTTTTGGTTTATTTTGTTAGTTATGGATGCTTGTTCTATTATTTGTAAATGTTGTTATTAAGTACGTCCTTGTGCCTTATATTGTTCACATTTAGACATAAAAGTTTAAAGTGGTGGTATACTACTTTGGGACATTACTTCATTATTTCTACATGCTTGTGTGTAATCCCAAATAGGGCTCGAGGCCTTTTGCTTCCTCGATCTAGTTGGTCTTATGGTGCACGGAAATTGTTCTTTATCTTACTTTATTCTTTAGTGCCACTTTTAGAGTTTTCATTTCTTACTTATTGGCAAAAAGCTTGTGTATGTACAGTGTCTGGAAGATTAATTATAGGAATGCACTTCTATTTTTCGCCACACAGGTTGTCTTTATTGAGAGTTGTGTTTGCATGTTTTTGAGGTATGGGGGAGGTTTCTTGTTTGAGAGTAATATTTTCTCATAAATTCATTATTGTTTCCTCCCTTGTTGTTTGCACAGTTTTGGTTCCTTCATGTCCATAATGTGGCAGATTTTGTGATCTCTTGAGTAACCTTGTTCGTGTGGATATCTTGAGTCATTAATTGGCTTGGTTGGCTTTGTGCTTCGCATGGACACTGTCATCATTTTTTATTAAGGTGGCAGCATTTGTTTCTGTCTTGCATTCTTGGTGCCGATTTTTTTGAAATGTCATCATTTTTTGTTTAGGGTGGCAGCTTGGATAACATCATCATTTTTCATTAGTGTGTCATCCTCTCGTGGTTGTTTTTATTGTCTTATGATGACATTGGGTTCTTTTTATTCTCCTCTGCTCTCTTGGCTTTGCATTTGCTTTCTTGTGAGTTACCGCATTCTATTGCCTCGCAAACACTGTGATTTTCAAGACTCTTTTGTCTTGAATGATGAAAAGCTCGAGCGCTTGTTTCAAATTCATTCGGTGGATTTTTCTCTAGCTTTTCGCAAAGTTTTGGGAGAGCGATGACTTGTGGATAACCTAGGTTGTTTCCTTGCTGATATTACATCTCGGTTTCTCACTGTATGTATGGATGTGCTTCTAGATTTTTCTATGGTTAGGGAAATCTTTGATACATATTTCAACTCCCACTTTTACTCTATGGTTGATTTGGAAAATGGTCTCTCTAATTATCGCTTTGATTTTGGTGATTTCGAATATGCTGGTTTTATTACTCATTCTCAGTTAGTATCCTCTGGGTGGCATGGGGAACTCCTTTCAATTTTAAGGAATGGGTTGATATCTAACATATATGATGATACATTATTTGAATTGGCAGCCCTTTTAGACTACGTATCACCAGATTGTCTGGCTACAACGGTTAATGTTTTTGTAGGATTGCATTTTCTTTAGAATCAATGTCTAATGTTCGAGCTTCGCCAGTCTGGATTCCTCCTATACAGATGGTGCCTCCTTCCTCTCTACCACTAGAAGGGCATAGCTCATGGCTCTCAATTCCTTGACAACATGCTCTTGGGTTTTTGTTTGAGTGCAGAAGGTTTTTTGTCCATAGGTTTTTTGAGCAGGGTTATGTTTTCATTTGGAATTTTCCTCATTTTGGCAAGTAGAATTGTTGTTTGTGGGACATAGTGGGTGGTTTCCTACATGCTTATTGGATATTATGGTGTTGAGCGGGTAATACAAAATTTTGTCAAGCATGGAAGCCTTGTGGCTGTGTTCCCCCTTTTCAATCTACTCAAAATTCTTTTTTGGGTCTTATGGAGAATGATACTCATCTTCGAAGAATCATGTAAGGGGAGGGTGTTAATATCAAGTATGTAATTGGTCTATGGGGTTTTTTTGGATAATGTCAGGTATATCCTGATAAGCTTTGTAATGGGAGGGTGATCAAATTCAGATATGTAATTGGGTATATGGGGCTCTAAATTTTAGTTTTTTCTCTTTTTTGGGCCACAACTGGAGGTTTTCTTGCGGGTTCTTTCCTACCGGTATGCCCTTTGAACCTGTTCTATATTTTCAAATCTCAAATTTAATAAAATATAAGTTTAGTGGCTTGTCCACTTTTATCAAAAAAAAAGAAAAAAGTATTCACAATCAACTAGCAGTCTTCCATTTTTATCTTTTAGAGGTCAAATTTTATTTCATTAGATTTTTGAAAACTCATTCTTATAAACTAGGATCAATAGTTTATTAGAATTTAATAATAAATGAAGATAATGATGAAAATAAGACTGCCAGTCTTTATAGAAGAGTTAATACAAGATTACCTAATATAAAATCATTTAAAAAAGAAATAACAATTACCATACAATTTAACCTAGAAAATACTTACATGAAAAAAAATGATAATAATATTTAGATTTGCTCCACAAAAATAATATTAAAATGCAATTAGAATAAAAATTCTTCTATAAAGGAAATCTCCTAGAGTTTGAAACTGTTAGACAGTTCAGATAACCAGAAGACAACTGAGAGGAGGGGGGGGGGGGGGAGGGGTGAATCAATTGTCACATATTACAAGAACATTCGGCAATTAAAACTTTAATATGAGAACCCAAAACAATATTACCGGAATAGCAGTTAATCCAACTAAGCATAAACAATAATCACATAATAAAAGCCATCCACACAACACCAAGATTTGTACATGGAAAACCCGGTAAAGGGAAAAACCACGATGGGAAGCCTCCCCAAAGTCAGATAATACTTCTGCAGTAAGTATGTGAATTACAATAAAGGGGCCTGCACTTTCAAGAAGGCCAACAATCTAGAGCACAATGCTCATCACAAAAGAAGCCTCACTGACTACATATAAAACTAGACAACAATCCAGAGAAGTGTTGAACTACAAAAGATAGCATCTCCTATGTCAGAGTACAGTTCCGGTTAAGCTCAATACCAAAGGACTAAATCCTCTTACATAAACCCAATTCGACCTTCAATGATCGACCAACTCCTCTGCCTGAATGATATTACACTATTCACACATTACATTCCTTGACCATGACCTCTTAATTTAACCAAGATGATCTACAATGAGATCTTACATCTAGTTATACAAACCCTTGACCATAAACAATCAGGTCAGCCACCAGACAATAAACCGATTACATAATTACAAACCATGTCGGCCTTAGACCAAACTGATAGTATGATGAAAGAATAAGTATCTGGTAGATTACTGAGAGGGGGGGGGGGTGTGAATTAGTAACTAGAAAAACTGATACAAACTTCCAAACTCAAACTCAAACTCACACAGTAAACTTATCAATGAAAATACCACTGTCAAGATCAATACTCATAAGAATACTGATTGACTGTTACAACTACTTAACAGTAAACAACATTTAACTTGTAAACATCCAAATGCTTCATTATATGCCAATGCTTCACTTCTCAATACATCCGGTTATCATGCCTTAACAAAAATAATTAATCAAATCAATCATAAGATCATGACCACAAAACATTTACCACATGGCATAAGTATTTATACGTGAAAAACCCAAATAGGTAAAAAACCACGGTGAGATGAGACTCACAAGAAAATATTTGAACTCTTCTAAAGTTCGCCCTATTAGGAGCCTAGCCTGTTAAAGCTTTTACAATAGTCCTGTCAAGAATTGATCCTGTTAGGAATCACCCGGTTAAGGGATTGACTACAAATGCCTTGTTAGAAGCAAATACCCTGTAAGGAGTAACCTCGGTAGAGGATTTGAAAATCCAATCTAATGGACCACCTTGTTAGATGATTTAATAAGTAACCAAGCTTGTTAGAGCTTACCTGATTGAGGGATTGCAATTCTGCTGTAATTGTCAGAAAACAATAGGAGTTTCTTGATCTATCTGAATAGCACTACTGATTAATACTAAGAGGGGGGTGAATTAGTATGCCAAAAAATACTGTAAACAAACTTTTAAACAGTTTAGCAGATAATCAGTACAACAGATTCACTAATAAACTAGTTAAGATAAATGCAAACCAAATAGAAAACAAAGCATTCACCCACAAGAGCACAATCACCATAACACAAGATATTTGATGTGGAAACCGAAATGGGAAAAACCACGGTGAGAAGAAACTCACAAGTAACTATGTGCAGAATAGAAACTAGATCGGTTAAGGTCATACAATGTTCTCCACCAGAATAGATCTTGTTAGGAATCTAGATCTCTGTTAGGAGATAAGTCTTGTTAAAGACTACCTTGTTAAAGGATTTCAGATCCACAATTGTGAACCACCTTGTTAGAGGATTTACAAAGGCTTTGCTGGGCCTACCTGGTTAAGGGTTTCAGACTTGTCGAAGATATTAGTAATCAACAAGTGAATGATCTAGATAATAGCACAGTATGCTTAGTTAGATCCTTGACAACTCATTGTTAATGCATTTCAGCATTACTCCAGTCTTCAATATCTCCATACTCTATCTCTTCACATGAACCTAATCTTCTCTTCAATGATCGCACATAACCATTTCTCTTCTATGTCTCATGCTCTGTCTCATACATTATCTCGTCCATGCAAACCCCTAGACATGATGTCCTTATAAAGGAATCTAATTTCATGTCGGTCCAATAGAATTAGAATACAAGTTCCTAGGTTTAGTGTATCTAGACACATTTGGTAACACAACACAAAAACATTGCCAAAGTGTTGATGGATGATAACTCATCACACATTACAGTAATACCAGTTGGTAACTCATCACAGAGTAATACCGGTTAATACGATATACCAATTATCAGTTGTCAAAAATGAAGACTGGTAGATCATAGTGTTCCGATCAAAATTTAACTACCTCTTGGTTCCTTCATACCACTTGAGCTCCTCGAATCTCTTGGGATCCTCATACTACTTGGGGTCTTCATACCGCTTGCGGTCCTCATACAATCTGTGATCGGTAAACCATTTTTTGCAAAACACCGATAGTCTAAAGACTATACATTCAATAATACACAATACCGGTTGGAGCAATTACTGGTTGAGAATAACTCATACATCAAGAAAGTGTGTGTCCATCAATGACAATCAAAATGCCAACAATCTCCCCCTTTGGCATTGATGGCAACACCTAGAAAAATTTTGACATCTAATTGTTTTTACAACAAAAATGCCATAATCAAAATTAGTCCCCCTAAGCATATACACTACCCCTTTTGCAAAGATTACAATGTACACTACTCCCCAAAATGGTAACATGAAAGTACATGAAATGGTAACGTTCACCAAAATTTTAATGTACACTACTCCCCCTTTGCCAACAATGACAAAGTAATGCAAAGTAACCCCTATTTCCTTATACAATAAAAATAGAGTAAATGTTCATGACAATAAGGAATGAAATTTCTCAAAAATAGATTTAAAATCCTGCACAAAAGTTTTCATGGCCAATGTCCATGACTCAAGTAAGGAGGTAGCAACCTCACTTTCAATCTTCATCTAGAATGCCAGTTCTTCCATTGCATCAATGGTACTCATCTCATCTGCTGATTGAGTCAGACTTGCAAGAGTTAGATCAATAGGACTAGTGGTATCCACCTGTTTGGTTTGATCACCGGTTGCCTTAGGAGTCTACCCTCCTTCTTTTGTTTTGATCTCCACTTGTTTGTTCTTCTTTGCTTCCTTCTCCTCTTCTGCTATTTTCTTATCCTCTCCTTTCTTCTTCTGCTCCTCTTCTTATTTTTTCTTCTCTTCCTCCTTCCTTTCTTCTTCCTTCCTCTTCTCTTCTTCTTTTCTCTTATCTTCTTCTCTCTTCTTCTCTTCCTCTTTCTTCTTTTCTTCCTCTTTCTTCTTCTCTACCTCTTTTCTCTTATCTTCCTCTTTCCTTTTCTCTTCCTCTTTTCTCTTGTCTTCCTCTTTCTTTTTCTTTGACTCTTTCCTCTTGATTTCTTCTTGCCTTGATTTTTCCTCTTACTCTTTCTCCGCTTTCTCTTTGTCTTGTTTCTCTTTCTTAGCTTGTTCTTTGTCAGGAGTGACATCCTCAGTATCTAATGCATCAACATCAATAGGATTAATTTGTTCTGTCACTCTTTCTCCTTGACTGTCAAATACCTCATCTGGTTTGCCTGATGATAGGTCAGGTTCTTGTTCAACCTTCCTAGTAGCTTCAAATACTTGGTGTATATTGACAATAGCTTTCACATGTATGTGAGTATCCTTTTCCACGTCAGAAGCTTTACCTTCTAGTAGCCTGAGTCTTCTCCTTCTCATGAAGAAGATGCCTTTGTTCTTATCCATTATTTCAAATAATTCAGAATTTGAAGCATCAGGAAAGTATTATGCAAAAAATTTCTCCCCAATCTCCTATTCTCTTTCAATGGCAATGCACCATTTATTATCTAAAGAATTATACAAAGAATCTGGTGTAACCGATCTAATCTCAGATGGTGACCAATCATTAATACATAAGTATTTAAATGACTTTATGTTCTACCTCTTCTTTCTCATCATCATTAAAATCATCAAAGTATTCTTTTAAATCATCAAGCACTTTCCTCTCAATATTCTTTAGTGTCCTCTGACAATGTGTCATTGGCTTATAAGAGGAAATATCTATATTTACCAATGCTGAAGTTGCAGGAACATTACCGGTAGACTTCATCTTTTTGCTTGATTGCCTTGTCTTCTTTGTTTGAATCTCCAGTTCAGTGTCCTCTGACTCTAGTGAGTGGGTTTTGGATTTATGCTTCCTCTCAAATACCTTTGCTAGAATAATCTCAGGTTTCTTCTTAGCTGGTGTCCGCTTGGTCACTTTTGGACTGGCAGAGGTAACCGATGCAGATACCGATGGCACTTCTTTACCCTTTTTCTATTTTGGTTCTTCAATCGTGTGACCCTTTCCACGTAGGTACTGGTTCTCTTCTTCTTAGCATCCAGTGGTGAGGCAAGTAGGGTAGAGGCATACCTGATCAACATGTCATTCATCACTTCATACCCCATAGGGCCAACTACTTCCTTTCTCGGTTCCACTGCTTCCATTATGCAGTCATCTATCCTTATTGTGAAGCAGATGTCATCTTCATACTTCTTCACAATATCATTAGATATCCTCATTCTCTGGCTTATTTTTCACTTGAATTCATCAAAATACTTAGAACCTCAGGATATCCAATTCCTACTACTTGTAGACTTTCCTTGATCTTTCTGAAAACTAGTAGGTCAACAGACCATTGAACATCACCTACTCTAGGGAAATAACCTTGAAAATAAAAGAATAAACTGACCAGAAGTTGGCCAAACCTTAACCTTAGAGAATTGTCCTGTTTGATGGACTTCAGATTCAACAACAATTGCTTCTGTAGACAGGTACATAGGTCAAATGTAGTGTCTTCCTTGATCATCCTGTAAGAAGCATTCACTACAACAGTAGGGACAAAATTCATTATGCTGGCATAAAATATCCGGTAACCAATCACCATGCAAGCATATTTTACCAGATCATCAAAGATGGTGTTGACGGTCATCGTCCGTTGGTCACTCATAGAATTAGTGAGCTTTGTCATTTCAGTTTTGGTGACCTTCCGTAGAGCTGGTACCTCTCCAATATTTCAAAAACTGATGACGGCATAAGTTACTTCCGATGTTATGTCATGGGTCCGCTTGAGATACATCTTATCACCATGCACTCTGCTAAGGATGATGTGAATATGTTCTTCTATGAATTTTTCCAGAAAATATACCGCATTTTGCAGTTTCATCTTCTCAAGGACACTATACTCAAGTTTGATCTTCTTGTCATCCCCACAGAACAGAATTAGCTGGGAATGAATCACTAGGGATCCTGAGTCTTCCAATTTACAGTCTATATACCCTGAAATATCTCCCTCAACAATGACTCCGATAGGTATTTGAGATAGGGCATTGTATTTCATTTTCTTTTGAAGAAATTCGGCTGAATCTATAGGTGCACTAGAACTAGAGTGCGATGCAAAAGCCATGATCAAATGGCAAGTAAGAATTTTGGAAAATACCTTCACAAATTGGAATTTAGGTTTTCCAATGTCGCGCACAAAACACCACTTCGGTTGCTTGAAGATGGTTGCAAGATTTCACACAAGATTTTATCAACTGCTAGACAAATCACTCTAGTTGCTCTGCTCTTGAAAAATTCTTCTTTCGAAAATAGATAAGCAAAAATGACGACGAAAACACTTTTCAACAAACTCTCACCAACCATAATAAATGGATTACTGCTAGGGCACAAACCCTATTTTTGCCTTTTATTGCTTCAGATTTTCTGCCATCTGACAGGTAACATATACCGGTAAGGGTCTTTACCGATACAAACCGAGGGTTTGAAATATTTCACCGATATGTTCCCCCTAAGCTTTTATGAAGCTCAGTTTGCCGGTTCAGAGACTTCCACACTAGGTGCAGAAACATGTTCATTATGTGACTCTTCTTCTGATTTCTTTTTCCAAGTTTTATTCATTTTCGTTTGAACAGTTTCAACATCAATCTTCCCTTCTGGAGTGATCGATATATCCGTTTGAATAGTTTCAACATCAATCTTCCCAAAATTTTTGCATGCATAACAGTTTCCCTTGAATCTATTGGATCTAGGCATATTGTTTTGAAAATAAGGAAAATTGTTGTAGGCCTTGCTTCTACACACATTGGCAGTATGTCCTTCTTTGAGACAATTAAAACAAATATGTTTAAATTTTTGCTTACCTTTATCCTTGGATGTCGGTTGCTTCTTTGATGCTTCAACTTTTTTTCCAGAGGTCTCACCTTCCTCATATCTAGAGAAACCAAGTCTAGTGGTATTCTTTACTGGCTTTGTTGATTCTAGATTTTTCTCTAGCTTAGCAGTACTTTGATTGAATTTGGCAAGTATCTCCTTTGACTCAGTAAGTTCCTTGGAAATGGCAACATTAGATTCCATCAAGGTTGCATTCTCAGAAATAGCCATGTTTAGTTCACTTTGCATTTCTTCTTTTTCCACTTTACTCTCTTGGAGATGAGCGGTAAGGGTACTGATTTCTTGCTTCAGCTTGGAGATCTCATGATCTTTGTCTTTTACTAGATCTTCAACTTTCCTTCTGTTTTCAAGCTCTTGACACTTTTTGATAGTCAGTCCTTCCAACTCTTTTCTTAGATTGGCTTTAGATTCATTCAGTTTTTCAACTTCTTCAACTAAGGCATCCATGTCAACTTCATCAGAAGAGCTATTTTCAGTAAGTTCCATCATTTTTTCAGCATGCTCTCTTCTTTTGGCCAAAGAGGCTTTATACTTGACTTTCAGTTCATCATAGGCTCTCTCAGTCTGAGTGAGATGATGAGTAAGTTCCCTCACACTGTATTCCCCCATATCTCCTTCCAAGTGGTTAGACTTATAGAAAGGTTGGCTCCGATACCAATTGATGAATACTAAGAGGGGGGGGTGAACTAGTATGCCAAAAAATACTGTAAACAAACTTTTAAACATTTTAGGAGACAATCGGTACAACAAATTCACTAATAAACCGGTTAAGATAAATGCAAACCAAATAGCAAACAAAGAATTCATCCAAAAGAGTACAATCACCATAACACAAGATATTTGATGTGGAAACCCAAATGGGAAAAACCACGGCAAGCAGAAACTCACAAGTAACTATCTATAGAATAGAAACCAGACCGGTTAAGGTCAGATCAGTTAAGGTCATACAATGTTCTTCACCAGAACAAATCTTGTTAGGAATCTAGATCTCTGTTAAGATTTAAGTCCTATTAAAGATGACATTGTTAAAGGATTTCAGATCCACAATTGTGAACCACCTTGTTAGAGGATTTATAAAGGCTTTGCTGGGCCTACCTAGTTAAGAGTTTCAGACTTGTCGAAGATATTAGTAATCAACAAGTGAATGATCTAGATAATAGCACAATATGATTAGTTAGATCTTTGACAACTCATTGTTAATGAATTTCAGTAGTACTTCAGTCTTCAATATCTCCACACTCTATCTCTTCACACAGACCTAATCTTCTCTTCAATGATTGCACATAACCATTTCTCTTCTATGTCTCACACCCTATCTCATACATTATCTCATCCATGCAAACCCTAGATATGATGTCCTTAGAAATGAAGCTGATTTCATGTTGGTCCAATAGAATTAGACTACAAGTTCCTAGGTTCAGTGTATCTAGACACATTTGGTAACACGACACAAAAACACTGCCAAAGTGTCGATGGATGATAACTCATCACACATTATAGTAATGTCGGTTGGTAACTCATTACACAGTAATACCGGTTAATACAATATACCGATTATGGTGCAGGAGAACCTACTCTTCAATCATCAAAAAACACCACTAAGGATCCTAAATACATCTAGAGTCTCAGAGTTTCTTATCAGGCACCTAGACCAAGCTGTAAGGCCTAACTCCAGGATTGGCACAATTATAAGCCCCTGGCCAGCTATGGTCAAAAGTGGTCAATGGGCCTCTAATCTTAGGATATTAGGTTTTTTTATGTTTTTGAGGTCTTTGACCCATGTTGGATCATTGGCTAAGGTTAGGACCAATTTTGGTCATTAGATTTGCAAAAAAATGCAAAATTGTCAAAATTGCTCAAAAAGTTGTCATGCAACTTTTGGGCAACTTCTAAAAGTTGTCAAAACCTTGTAATTAACTCTCCCAAATGGATAGTTGGTTCAAACCACTCATGTAACCATTGGGATTATGCTATATAAACCCTTATAGGTGGGTGATAGGAGAATGATATGTAATTTGGTAATTATCAATACAAAAACCATCATTTCTTTGCAGATTTTCATGATCCAGACCACTATACAGATAGGTACGGATGTGAGGGCATGAGGCAGTGATCTTAGAGGTTGAACCTTTGAATCTTATTTCTATTGCAGTTGGTCTCATGTGTTGATTCAACCTAGGTTGGAAGATATCTGACTTTTAGTGAAGGCGCCTAGAATTGAGGCTTAAAAGCAGTGTTTCTAATAGGGCCTGATTGTTTAGGCACATTCCATCATGGGAAATTGATGCCCCTTGGTGGAATAAAAGTTTTTCCATTGTAATTTCATACTATGCATGTTAGAGGGGTGGATTTGCAGAGGAATGGATTTGACACTAGACCCTAGGTGTACATCTCCATGTGTGCACTAGTCAAGTAACTAGGACAGTCATCCTAGATTGTGGTTGGGGATTCTTCATGACCTAAAAAATTGGATTCTAAGTTGTTTCACATTGACACACATTCCCCCACACTTGGTTTGTGTTTTGGCATAGGAGGGAAAGCACTTGTAGTGCATTTGGAGCCCTGACTAGGCCTATTGGCCCGGTCTAATATTGCAACAGCAGCGACCTCCACTTATTTCCACTCCTTGGTGTTCAGAAATGTTTAGTAAACCCCAAAAGGGTATTAGAATCCATGACCTATTAATTGCTTCATTTGGGAGTATTTTTCTTTATGTTCAGTTTTCCTTCTAGGAAGGGCTACAAGCAAAATCCTAGGTTTGTGCAGCAACATAACCTCATAAGTTGCTCAATGGTGAAAGAACCATTGGAACTATTAAAATAAGACTTAAATAGGCCAATGCTATGTTTGGTAGACCACCCTTAGTCTTAGTACCCATTTCATGGGGTTTGAGTACTTACTTCCCTAGGAGACCTCTTGGTGAATTCTTGCTTCTTGGTGCTTGGGACTTTGACAAGCCTAGTGATTAGGTGCTATTGTCTTGTAGGGTTGTGATAACCTTAAATCAAGTCCTTATTGATACTTGGGATAAGTATTTCAACACTAGAACCTTCACCTTGAGTGTTGAGGGATTCAAACTCACCAAATTGCTCACTGTTGGAGGCTTCCGCAAACCACTGCTGCATCAGATTACTAGTTGTCAAAAATGAAGACCGGTAGATCGTAGTGTTTCGATCAAAAGTTAACTACCGCTTGGTTTCTTTGTACCACTTAAGGTCCTCGAACCGCTTGGGATCTTCATACTGCTTGGGGTCTTCATACCGCTTGCGGTCTTCATACAATCTGTGACCAGTAAACCATTTTCTGCAGAACACCGATAGTCTAAAGACTATAAATTCAATAATACACAATACCAGTAGGAGCAATTACCGGTTGAGCATAACTCATACATCAAGAAAGTCTGTGTCCATCAATGACAATCAAAACATCAAAATGCCAACTACTACATTTTCTTGATCAGATCCATTTAAGCTTATGTCTTCCTTTACTCAAACTATAGACTCATTCTCTAGTTAGGCAACCACACACACAATTGATTTCTGCCAAGTCTTGCCACCTTTTAAACAAAACAAATTCATTGACCTTAAATAAAAATTGATGCTCTACGAAATGGGGGAAGGTTAGACTAGAACCTATGGTCATATAACACACAAAAACACAACCAGCTGTTAGTGTTAATCAACCAAAAATTAATCTAAGCAGGCATATCAAAAGAGACACCAAAAACATGAAGAAATATTTAACTAGAAAGGTAAATATAATGAGACATCTCCAAATGCCTCCTAACTTGCTCTTAGCTCCTTCTCCTTTGTTTCTCTCCTCTCCAAGTTCCAAACTAGTGTAGCTCTCAGCAGCTTTTTGCACTATGAATGCTTATGGAGGTTCAAGATTGAAATGTTTACTCTAAAATGCTATGCAAATGTGAACAAAAGCTAATATTAGATGCTATGATGCTAAAATGATTTATTTTAGACCAGAATAACAAGATATTAGTGATTTATGCTAAATGCTCTCTAAAATTTTCTATAACTTAGATGCATACAAGTTTTTCAGGATCTGGATTATGAAGAAATGGGCTCTATTTATAGGAAAAATGGAGCAATGGATGGTTGATATTGACTAATCTCAACAAGGGTCAGGATTGAATGATATTTAATTCATATGATGACTTTCAACCCAATCCCAAGATGACAAGTGTCCATATAAGATAGGTTGAGAGGAGAGGGAATAAACATTAAATGCTTGACATGACCTAAGAGTTAACTTGGGAGTTAAGGTCAAGGTTAGGTTGAGTGAATAAATTCTTTACTCAAAGAATAAAGCTTTTATCCAATGGATAAACTCTTGTGCAAAGGCAAAAGGGATAACCATGGTCAAAGCAATAAATGATTGAGGAGACATATGAGTGCAAGTTGAGTTAACCATAAATGGTTATGTAAGAGCCATTAATGGTCATGTAAGAGCCATTAGTGGTTTTGGAAGACTTTAGAGGTTAGATTGTTGAACACAAAAAGCATTAAATATTTTTTTTAAACTTTGAAGTCTTTGAGAAGTGACTCCAAGTTGCTTAGGAATGTGACAATAATTAGGGGATGAATTAGCTTAATTAGGAAGGGTTTTTGAAGAATCTAGAAGGGGTTTTGGGAATGCAAGTGGATTTGGTGGGTGAGGGAAAATAGGATTTTAATTAAAATAAAATTCATTTATTTCAATAAATGTGTGCAAGTTGCATTGTCGGAAAATGCAAGTGGAAGGGATAAATGATTTAAATAAATGTTTTATTTAATTTATTTAGAAGAGGAAAAAGGGGTTTAAATGAAATAAATATGATTTATTCATTTAATTGATTTGTGAATTTGGTTGAATTAATTAATTAAAATAAATTGAATAATTTATTTAATTAATAGGAGAATGTTTAAAGATGAATTAATTAAATATTAATTTAATTAACTGATGGCTAGTGGGTTTTTAATCAAATAAATAGGAAATATTCATTTAATTAAACTGGACAGATTTATGTGACTACATTTGCCCCTCTTTGAGATGGTGCGGTTTATCACGTCATTTCAAAGAAAGAAAAATAGGTGTGAAGAAATGCCCCATAAAATATTAATTTAATGGATGGTATGCCCTCTCGAGAGATGGACCGAAAAATTTCAAAAAATTGGGCGATCTCTCAAAAAAGAATGAAAATTGGCGGAGTTATAGAAGAGAAGAAGTTAGCTATGCTAGTGAAAAATAGAATAAATCAGAGATAAAATGGAGAAATGGGAGGCTCAGGAAGTTCACGGGGACCATGGCAGTGAGCAAGGAAAAATTAGGGGTATGATGAAGGGTTTATATGGGGAGAAAGGGGTGAAAATAGGCTCATTTGTATCTATGGCCATAGTGAAATTATAGCTCTGATAGTGACTTTTTAGAAGAGCAAGGTGCAGTCAGGATGCCGGTACCCATCGTAGAGCATCGATTAGAGTGAGTCCGACGATTCCAGTGGCCAGATGACTACGGACCAGCGGTATGTGAATTTGAGTTTTTGAATTTTATGTATTTTTTATATGTTTCTAGCTAGGTCCAAGTTGAGTCGAGGTAATAGCGTTGAAACTGTGTTTTGATAATTTTGTCGATTTAATTAGCGCTTTTGTGCCGCAATGGTGCTATTGTGCAATCATTTGAGCGATTTTGTAAAATGAGCGTTATTGCATAGCTGTTTGAGCACTATTGTTGGTTTAGCGCTATTGAGGAGGTAATTGAGCGCTATTGCTGTGAAACAACGCTATTGTATAGATATTGTAGCGCTTTTGTAGTTTAAGCGTTGTTGCATAGTTGATTAAACACTTTTGCTAGGGTAGTGGCACTATTGTTAGGAGATAGCACTTTTGTGTGCAAAATAGCGCCTTTGTGCAGAAAATAGATGCTGACCGAGGGGACCCGGTTTGCATGGGGACCGTGCATGTTGCCGCACTTATATCAGGAGCTTCATGAGGTAGTATACCAAAGGAGGGGCTCGTTGGCAGTGGGAGTCACGCTGCTGCATATTTGGGCATGGGAGAACCTACCAGTTACTCGACCGGTTAGTCTGAGATTTTGGGTAGTCAACCAACCATATATGTATATATATAGCGGTATGATGAGTCAGCCCCACTTGGGGAAGTTAGAGTGGTGGCAGCGGGCACTAGATGATTTGGATGCAGTGATCTGAAGACCCTATATTGAGTGTGAGCCCTGGGAGGATGATGCAGAGGCGTTGTTGTATGTATTCATGACCCGATTCTTCATTGGGAGGACAACCTACCATGTGGAGAGACAGTTGCCTGGAAGAGTTTTGAGACAGTTTGGATGGCGACAGGGATTGCCTAGGGGATCGGGGGAGTATGCTATGGTGGTCTAAGAGAGGTATGCATGGGGGCCAGTACTACCTTATGATCAGGCTTTAGCAGAGTTTTAGATACTATAGGCGAGACCATGGGATATACGACCGAGGATGGTAGATGCAGGGGTTTCGGAGGAGTATATGCAATATATGGTGGCTCATCCGATTCCTCAGATATCAGATCCAGCAGAGTGGATTCCACATTTTGAGGAGGAGAGGAGGTCGAGGACCTATAGTGGATGGACAAGGGAGAGGGGATGGTGGTGATGGAGGAGGAGGGGGAGATGGTGGAGGTGGCGGTGGTGGTCAAGTTCAGTGGAGAGGGAGAGGCAGTTTGCCATTGCAAATATCACAGGGACCTTTGATGTAGGGAGGAGATAGATTGGATGGGAGAGGTATGGGAGAGAGGGAGATACCAATGGATAGAGGGGAGGGAGCCACTCGAGAGGGAGCTATAGGTGAGGCACCTATGGATATAAGGGAGGGAGCGACAGGGGGTGGAGATCTTCGGGATCATATGATATTACATTTGCAGACTTGACTTACAGCAGCTGAGACACAGGTGGAGGATCTAGAGGCAGAGGTTGCAGCTAGAGATGTGCAGCTGTTTGCACGAGAGTCAGAGTTGACGGTGGTGCTGCAGGAGAGAGATCAGGCCATGGATAGGGTGATCCAGTTGCAGGAGAGAGTGCAGGCCTTGGAGGGAGTACCGGGACAGGGTCCATCTGTGGAGGCTTTGGCGAGGGAGATACGAAGAGCAGGTGCAGAGGTGGATTACTGGCGGGGCCTATATGAGCAAGAGGTGCCATCTAGTCGATGGGCACTAAGTTATTCATAGATGCGGCAGGCCAGATCAGAGCAGTCTCAGAGGATGTAGAAAAGTGGGGGTGTGATGGGTCCTCTACAAAGAGATAGGTCAGGTGATGCAGGAGCTAGTGGGGGTTTGATGGGGCCTCCACAGAGAGATAGATCGGATGGTGCAGGGACTAGTGGGGGAGTAGGTGGTGATGGTGGTGTAGCATCTGGTCAAAGTGGCATCTGAGAGAGCATTTTGCATGCATGTATTTATATTGTCATTTTGGACTATGTCTTGGATGGCTCTCGGTAGTGATTTTGTAGACTTTATTGTACTCTGATACATGAGATGGTATATATGAGGAGATACCATATTTTGATGATATTCATTTTGATATGTATGGAGTTTATGCTTAGATGGATACTTGTTCTTTGCTATATGTATGTGTTTATGAGATGATTCCTATATGCATGTGTTACAATGATTTATTCTGACATGATGTCTATATGCATTGTTGTATGATGTTGGATGCTAACATGTGGATGCAGGTTGATATATGTGTGCATTGATGTTTTGGGATAGAATGTCGGATGTATGCAATGTCATGATGTTTATGTATGCATAAGAAAATGATGATTTGTTATGGTATAGATAGTAGTTTGTTCTTTATAATATAATGATGAGATAATGATATGCAATGATGTTAATGTAATGTTTTTGAATGAATGATTCATTTATGAATATGCATCTAGATGGTTTAAAAATGAATGTATATGTGGATAAACAAAATGTACAATACAAATATTTTAATGATGATTTCTAAATGTCAAAATATGATGATGTAAAATAATAATGTGATTATAATGCAACTCATGTTTAATGAATAACTGCACCTTAATGCAATTAAGAGGGATAATGAATGTAATCTAATGAATCCTAAGTGAGACAAAATGAGTATAAGAATATACTAAAATGGATGAATGAATGCACTTTAACTAATGGATAGATAAATGAATGTATGCAACTATGGAAACCTAAACAAATGTATGATACATAAGTGTGAAAATGATGATAAATGATGATCACTAACGGATGTTAAATGAATGTATAGTAATGAGTAATCATGGTAGGAAATGTAAATAAGGACAATTATCTATGTAAGTGAATCTAAAATGTTATGAGGGTAATAATGAAAGGATACAACAATACTAATGTAAGTAAAATGAGAATGAACTATATGGGGTATGTGCAACTAAATGATATTTAAATGCACGCTAATGAATGGCTAAAGAGTAATGCAAATGCGACTAAAATGTAATGAAATGATGATGGGATGATGATAGATGAATGCAAGGTTGTTTTAGACTTTGCATGATGCACTTGATGATGTACCAGAGTACTTTGTCGCAATTGTATCCAAAACCAGCTCAATTTTTGCATAACTGCTCATATTTAACTTTGTTCACACTTGCATGCAAAATCATGTAAATAAATGAGTAAATGGATGGACGGTATGAAATGAAATGCAATATAAACATATGAGATGAAATGATGATCCATAGTGCTTTATTTTTCATCATCGAGCTTTAAAATGTAAGAAAATACAAGCAACTTGACATAATGATTCAAGATGACCTGAGTATTCCTTACATGAATTTTGATATAGCGAGTTAATACAAACAACTTGATATAATGGGTCAAGTTGACCTGAGTATTTCTTGCGAAACAGATAAGGATTATCTCCTTTCCTGCATGAATTGGATCATCCTCCTTGATCTTGGGCTGATCATATCCTGAGACAAGTTCATACTGTAATAAGAGATAAAAACCTTTATCCAATTTGGATGAGGTAGGAGGAACCAAAGAAAGAGAATTGTACCTGTAAGCGAACAACATACATAAAGAATAAAGAATATGGATCCTTGGTAATGGTTCATGCTCATATGGTCGAGATATACGCTATAGTCCGCAAGTTGTAGTGATCTATGACTGTATTTTGCCTATGATCACGTAGCTTAGTGAACTTCCCACGTAGACACCATTAGTACATGCCTCAAAACTTCATCGGAATAATGTGCCGAAGATACACAAACAATGCCATAGGAACCTGATATATATAAACTAATGAATAACTAACAAATCAACCAAGTATTTGATAGCTTTAAACAGAATTTTCTTGTCAAAGAAAATGTCATCTTGTCTTGGTTTTGGTATGTAAGGATGCATCCTTGTTGAAGACAGTTTGAGTGTTGATGTTGATTGTTTGGTCAATTTGAGAAGTGATCATAGTGCGAGTATTTTTCAATGCTTGTTTGGTATCTGCTCGGATGAGTATGTACAATGTGTTGCCATGTTTTTGTGTGATTTTCGATGTTTTCTAATGTTTTTGGATTTTGTGAGATAGTTTTTCAATGTTTTTGGTATTTTGACAATTGTTTTGGATTTTATGAGATAGTTTTGAATGAAGAACTCAATGAATCACAAAAATAATGTATAATCCACTTCCATCAATAGGTTAAGGGCATTGCCCCTAGTTTAGACATGACTATGAAAAAGCGGGATGCAAGACACATTCTTGGATTGCAGATCAAATAAGAAGCCATAGTTTGGACTGATAGATGTGTGTACAAAATAAATGTGATCGCAACAAGCCTGAAAGACAATGGAATCATAGCCCTTACGAGTGGCTCCTATTTGCTAGGTTTTCACCATCGTACTTACCCAAGGTGCCACCAGAGTGTTTGTTGACCGTTTGGATGCATGATTTTTCTTTACTATTTTGATGTTTTTGTATTTTCTTTAGGTCATTTATCTCAATGTTTTTGGTTTTTTTGCCGGTATGTATGGGAGCCTGATGCTCTATGTAGCTTATGTATAAAACTATTTGATGTGCATGAAGTTGATCGGATCTACTAGCGGTTCTCCTTCTGACGTAGCCAACTGATATGCCCCAGACCCAAATATAGTAGTGATAACATATGGACCCAACCAATTTGATTCAAACTTTCCCTGATGTTCATGGTTTGGTTGGTTATGAGGATTCTCTCAAAGAACAAGATCACCTACCTCAAATGTACAAGGTCTAGCCCGATGATTATAGCTTCTGCTTATGCGTTGCTGATAGGCCTTGAGGTGATTGTATGCAGCTTGTCACTTCTCATCAAGTAGCTCTAAGTTCTAAAGACGTGATACTTTGTATGCTTCATCATCGATGAGATTGTGCAAGAAAACCTGTAGTGATGGTATCTCGACCTCAATGGGTAAGATAGCTTCTACACCATAGACCAGTGAGTAGGGAGTTGCGCCTGTAGGGGTTCGAATGCTAGTGCGGTATGCCCATAGTGCTAGATTTAATTGAATGTGCCAATCACGATCGGCATGATTGACTATCTTCTTGAGGATTCTTAATATGTTTTTATTTGATGCTTCATCCTGACCATTGCCTTGTGGGTAATAGGGCGTGGAAAAGCGGTGTTGGATGTGAAACTTCTCACAGAGCTCACGAACATCCTGATTCTTGAATGGAAGTCCGTTATCTGTGATGATGGACATGGGTACACCATACCGACAGATGATGTAGTTGAGGATGAATGAGGCGATCTGCTTGCCGATGACTTGGGTAAGTGGAACAACTTCGATCCACTTTGTGAAGTATTCGGTGGCAGGAATTTGTGGCCATTGGATGAAGATGGATGGATTTTACCCACAAGGTCAAGTCCCCATTGACAAAAAGGCCATGGTGTTGTGATCGGTTGCAATTCTTGTGTCGGTGCATGTTTCAGGTCTCCATGAACTTGGCATTTCTTTCACTTTCTAACAAAGTAGTAGGAGTCTTTTTCCATAGATGGCCAATAGTATCTAGTGTGTAGGAGTTTCTTGGCAAGTGACAGACAACTTGCATGAGTTCCACAAATTCCTTCATGTACCTCTTCCAAGGCCTTTGTTATCTCATCCTGTTCCAGACATCGAATGAGAGTACCATCAAAACTACGTTGGTATAGGGTTTCAACAATAATGGTATATCGAGCGGTTTGGCGAATGAAGGTTTTACGTTGGTTATTCGATTGGTTAGGAGGAAGTGTGTGATCGCGGAGGTAGGTATAGAACTCACCGTACCATGGGGATTCAGAACTGATAAGGCAACATATCATCTCGGATTCTGGGATATCATAAGTGGGAATCCAAAGCTGTTCGACCAAGAACTCGTAGCGTGTTGAATTTTGTGGAAGATCTAGCAGAGATGCAATGGTAGCCATAGCATCAGCAGCTCGATTATGATCTCTAGGTATTTTCTCAAAGGTGATAATAGTAAATGATGCCTTTAATTTGTCCACCATTTGTTTGTATGGCATGAGTTTGTCATCCTTTGTCTGGTATTCATCTATTGCTTGTCGAATGACCAGTTGAGAGTCGCCATATACCTGTGGTTCTTGTAATTTCCACTATATGGCTAGCCTGATTCCTGTGATCAAGGCCTCATACTCTGCTATGTTGTTGGTGCATGGAAATGTAAGTCTATAAGATTTCAGGATGTTGCCACCTTGAGGTGTGATAAACAGAATGCCTACCCCTGAGCCATGCCTAGTGTATGAACCATCAAAGTATAGTTTCCATGGTTGTGCTGCTGTGATCATGAATATCTCTTCATCTAGAAAATTGGAAATGAGGGGATGATCACCTATGAGTGGTGCATTGGCTAATTGATTTGCAATAACTTGTCCTTTGATAGCCTTACGGTCCACATACTCGATGTCAAATTCACTTAGAATCATCACCCATTTGGCCGAGCGGCCTGTCAATGCTTCTTTGCTGAGTAAATATTTGAGTGGATCGATCTTTGCAATTAACTGTACTTTATGTGTCAACAGATAGTGTCTCAGCTTAGTGGCTGCCAATATTACTGCTAAGCAAGCTCACTCAATAGGTGTGTAATTGAGTTCATAGCCAACTAGTGTGCGAGAGATGTAGTAAACAACACACTCTTTCCCTTCTGCATTGTGTTGTGCCAATAGTACACCCAATGCTATATTTGTTGCTGATATATAGAGTAGTAAAGGCTTACTTGGATCTAGTGGAATTAGCAATGGTGTATTCATGAGATAGTCTTTAAGCATCTGGAATGCTTGCTGGCATCTGGTATCCCATTGAAATCGGATGTTCTTGTGTAATAGGTGTGTAAATGTGTGACACTTATCTGCCAGTTGTGCAATGAATCTTCGAATAGATTGAAGTCATCCTTGTAGTGTCCTTAGTTGACTGATGTTCTTTGGTGGTGGCATGTCCATGATTGCTTTGACCTTTGCTGGATCGACTTCAATGCCTTTGCTTGAGACAATATATCCTAAAAGCTTCCCCGAGGTTACTCCAAAGACACATTTCTGTGGGTTGAGTCGAACATGATATTGTTCCAGTCTGTCAAAGATTTGCTCTAATATGTCCAGATGACCTTCTCTTGTGAGTGATTTTGCCAGTAAGTCATCCACATAATCTTCCATTATGGTATGCATCATATCATGGAAGATAGTGGTCCTTTCTCGTTGATAGGTCGCTCCTGCATTCTTGAGACCAAAAGGCATTACATTCCAACAGTATGTGCCCCATGGACATGTGAAGGTTGTCTTATGTTGATCCTCTGGTGCAATCTTTATTTGATTGTATCCTGAAAAGCCATCCATGAGTGAAAGCATGGCATGTCCTACTGTTAGGTCCACTATTATGTCGATGTTTGGTAGGGGGAAGTCATCTTTAGGACATTCTTTGTTCAGATCTCTAAAGTCAGTATTTATATAGATGCCCCCATTCGGTTTGCCGATAGGCACAATATTGGATATCCAATCTACATAATCAATTGGTCTAATAAAACCAACATCTAGGAGCTTCTTAAGTTCTGCTTTGACTAGTACTGCAATTTGAGGATGCATCTTGCAAAGTTTCTGCTTGGTAGGTTTGGCTCCTTCTACTATGGTGAGGTGATGCATGACTAAATCAGGATCAAGCCCAGGCATGTCTGCATATGACCATGCAAAGTTGATCTGACGCTTCTGGAAGAACTCTACAAACTTAGGTTGTTCCTCTGGAGTTAAAAGAGATGCCAGATGTATGTGGTGAGGAGTTTCAAGAGTCCCCACATTGTATTTTTTGGTTTCCTCAATGAGAATTGTTGACCGTTCCTGTTGTGTACTAGCAGGGAGAATGTCAAACGTTTCATCCTCTGATGCCTCAGAGAGGTTTTCACCATTGGATACGCTCTTTCTTTTTACTTTTGTGGGATCAAATAGTGCCACAGTGTGGTTTTCACTAGAAGATCCATGTTTTATTGTTATATTTTTGTAGCTGAAAGGTTTGGCATCTGCCTCGAAGTATGCTGCACTATTAAGTTCAATGGCAAATCCGGCTTTGTGATCCCCACTTGGTATGTTATCCCGTAGTTCCAAGAAGTCAATGATCGTCTCATCATTTTGGAAATGGTCAAGACATGGGGGATTAGGTTGGTTCCATTCGATGAGTTCCAGATGGATAATGGGCATTACCTCATCAATTAGGTTAAGTTTGTTAGATGTGTCAATGAGGGTTAAGACATTGTGGTGAAGGTCATTGATGGTACTCTCCCTATCAGAATCAGGCGTAGGATGGGATGTAGGGTCTGTGGAAGATGTTTCCAGCTCAGGAACCCAAGAGGTTTTATCTGTGTTCTCCGTAAATAGGAATATCTTTGCAAGGTGGAGGTAGTGATGTGTCTTCCTCATCTGAAGTATTAAGCTGGATGGAATCAAATTCTCATTCATGTGAGTCGGTCTCTGAGTCACTTTCCAGTATCTGATTACTATACCATACTGGGATGCCTTTTGAGGTAAATACTGCAGGTGTGATTGGCTGATGTACCATTGTAGATGAAATGTTCGGTGCTACAGGAAGGATTATGGGGATTAATGAATCCGATATGGGGAGTATTGGTAGTGTTGACTCTGCTGCTTCTACTGGAATTACTGGTGTCGTAGATACTGCTGTGGGTTTTGATACAGTTGCTGCTGTTGATGGTGCTATTGATGTTATTGTTGTTGCTGATGGGATCACTGGTTTGATTGGTGGGATGATGGGTATTGTAGATGGTTGTGTTGGGATTTTTAGCCTCGATGGGGCAGTTGTCATGGTGTTTGATGCTGCTTTTATAATCAAAGGTGACCTCTTTTTAATAGGCTGATATAGTGGTTGGTTGGGTTTTCCTTTGAATTTGAGCTTAGGAAGGATCTCCTTTTGAAAGCCTAGTCCTGTATTATCCTTGGGCTTTAATTCTGGCTGCAACGGTTCATGTCTTCCTTGCTTGCAAGGTCCCAAAGTACTTTGACCATTATAACCCATTCTTTGCATAATGAGAAGGCCTTTAACATACTGATCTGTGGGAAGCTTAGCTTGTGGAATATTGGTGGTGATGGGATCTTTATAGATCCATTCTGTTAAGTCCTCATCTCTTGTTTCTTCTTCTTGACTCTTTCCCAGGATGAATAGCGTCAAAGGACATGCTGGCTTGATCAGTGGTTTTTGAAGTAACCATTGAGGTTTACCATGTGTTCTAGGAGAAGTAGGCATTTGTCTCACACAAAAGAGTTGGCTGAGATTGTATTCCCCAGGACCTTCCTCTGCTATTTTCATTTTGAGCTTCTCTTGCTTGGGTATAGTGGTGTTTGAACTGGAAAGAGAGGCTGGACTTACGTATGATGTGGAGTAGATGGCTTCTCTATTGTTAGGAACAGTAATCTCTGGTTGATGACTGGAATTATGACAATATGCAAAGGGGTTTGCATCTCCTAAGATTGTGATCTCTACACCATTATGTGGGAACTTGATACACTGATGGTAGGTGGATGGAATGGCTTGCATGGCGTGTATCCAAGGTCTTCCTAACAACAAATTGTATGGCAAAGGAAGGTCCAGAACTTGATAGATGATGTGTTTCACCACAGGGCCCACTCGGATTTGTAGCACTACAACGCCTTTGGATGAACGCTCTACATCATCATAGGCTTTGATTGTGATCTTCTTGTGGGGATCCACTGATTCAATTGCATATCCCAAAGCTGTGACTAATTGTAGAGTACAAATATTCAGGCCTACTCCATTGTCGATCAAGAATCTCTTGATCCTATGTTGGTTGATAAACCCTTCAATGTGGAGTGAGGCATTAGGAGGTTGCTAGAAGGAGGAGTTGTCACTTTCAGAGAAAGTGAGACAAGGTGATGACCTTAGATTTTCGACCATGGCTTGGAATTGATATGCGTTTAGGTTTGTAGGGACTGACACCTCTTGGAGAGCTTGATCCAAGATTGTTTTATGGGATGGAGCTAGGCACAATAGCTCTAAGATAGATATCAGTACGGGTGTTTTGTCCAACTGTTCCACAAGGTTATACTACTTTGGGATAGATGGGGTGCCTTGTGGAGCTACTTTTATGGTAATCTTGGTGCGATGTGTAACAACATTGCAAGTGGAGCTAGGATTTTTGATGGTTATAGTTGCAATCTATCCATTGGCATTGTATAGGTGATTCACAGTATAATTATACGTGGCTTGTGTATAATTGGTGGTATCTGTGTTTCTCCTTGGAGTGGAAGGACCCCTTTGATCTTGTGATGGAAGTGGATTTTTAAACATGAGATGATCATTGTTTGTTGTCTTTGGGTCATGTCCTTCGATTTTGATTTCACCTCGGTCAATATGATCCTGAATAAGATCTTTCAATCTATGACAATTGCTTGTCTTATGTCCTTTCCCTTGATGGAAATCGCAATGCTCAGTATCCCTCCACCATGAAGGTTTGATTTGAGGTTCATAATTTGATGTTTTGGGTAAGGTTACCAGATTTTGAGAAACCAGCTGACGTAATACTATTTCGATGGGTTCCCCTAAGGAAGTGTATGTTCGATTTGGTTTTTGTTGACGTGGTCTGGGTTCATCTTAAGATGTGATGTGGCCTTGATTTGGAGGAGCAACTGTGTTAGCTTGAGGTGAGGGATTTTGTCCTGCAAATCGAACTACAGGTTGTGCACTTTTGATATTTCTTGCATCCACAACCCCATTGTTGACGACATTTTTGTTTTTGTTCTAGAAGATTGGTTTGTCACTATTGAAGCATGGGCAAGGGCCATCCTTTGGCTCATTATATATCTTGATAAGCCCTTTTTTGATGACAGCCCACTCACATTTTAAGCCTTTGGTGATCATGTCATTGAAAGAGTCTGTGTCTTTTACATCTAGGTGAAATTCCATTTCGTCAGTTAAGTTGGAAATAAATATTTCCACTAGTTCTTGTTCAGGTAACTGAAGAGAATGTCTGCTAGACATTTGATGCCATCATTGCAGAAAGACTGAAAATAGCTCACCCGATTTTTGTTTAGTGTTACATAGATCAGCCATAGTGATATCACGTTCAATGTTGTGTGAGTAATGTGCCAAAAATTTCTGGACTAACTCTTCAAATGTCCTAATGCCACCTAGTAATCGGGAAAACCATGATGTGGTTGTTCCTCCCAAGCTTTGGGGAAAAAGGTGCATTAGGTATGTGTCCTCGTATGCCACTTCGAGGCAAGCTGAATGGAATTCTCTAATATGATCACGAGGATCTCCCTTTCCTCTATACTTTTCAAACTTGGGTGTTTCAAACCCTCATGGAAAAGGTGGCATATGAAGATTCCTATCAAAGGGATAGGGACAAATGTCATTGAGTGAAAATTGATTGGTTTTCACACCACTATGAAGTTGTTGGGCAAGATTTTTGACTTGGAGGAGGAGGAGGAGGAGGATTACCTTGATGAAAGTTGTATCTAATGTGTTCTAGACCTCTTTCATCCTCATTAAGACTTTGGCGTTCTAATGCTTGTCTTAGTTGTGCAAGATCAAAGTCAAAGGGGAGTTTGGCTCCTTCTTGAGAAATTTTTAAAAAGTGAGCATCAACATTACTCTTGAGTATCTCATCAAAAAATCTATTGAAGAGAGGGTTGTGTTGCACCCTTTCTATTGCTGGAGGAGTAGAAGTGCCTGGATTTTCATCATTCACATTTCCTCCAAGGCCTTCTTGGAACTCATTGATATTTTCTTCCTCTTCTTCTTCAATTTCTTGTTGTCTAGTTCATGATCTGGTATGGGCCATTTTGTTTACAAGTTTTTGTTGAAGTTTGATGAAAATGATGATGAGTTGGTGATGGAATGAAAGATTGATGTTTGGTGAAATGTTTCGCATACGGATCTCTAGCACTAAAGGTAGATGCTACCAGAGTTCTTTCTTGAATTGCTTGTTGTGTTGGATTGACAAAGTTTGATGTGATAAGGTTTAGAGAAATCTGAGATGTATTATAGACTCAACTACCTATTAATGAGAGGATGCACTCATAGACAAGTTTTAACCTACGTAGAAATGTCTCTTGGGATGAGTTTATCCTAGATGTAGAGACACTCTAAAAAGTGATGTGTTTGTGTTTGATTCAAGCAATATCGAAATAGAACTTTAGGACAAAAAAAACCTCTTGATGTTTTGAGAGTTGGAAGTGGATTTGATGAGATATGGATATGATCATGGATGAAATGTGAACTTCAATAAAAGCTTTGTGTCACAAAAGGAACAAACTCTTCCTCTTCTATTTCGGGAGTTGGTGGTTCTTCCTGAGCTATGTTATATGTGATGCAAATGTTGGGAAAGAAATAAGGATTGATTTTGCCTCCTTTGTTCTTGTGATAACTCAAAGCTCGATATTGCATAAAAGCTCTACGGTTTAATGACTCTTGATCAAATTCGTTTGATTTCCCTTGAAGATATAGACGCATGTGATGTAGGAAGGTTCTATGAGAGACAAAGATTTGTCTATTAAGATAGAAGAATTTTCTCTTTTTGATAAGAGCCTTTGAGCTCAATGGTCTTTTCTTCAAGTTGATGTTTTGATAAAGATTCTTCTTTCTCAAGATGTGAAGAATGGTCATATAGTTTGATACTTTTTGTTGTTGCTCTTCATTTTTGATCTTTTGTTGGTGTTTGGAAATGTTTAAGTTGGATGAATACTTGTTCTTAGAATTTGATTTTTGATTTTTTCTTTGACAAGAAAACAAAGCAAGCACACAAACACAAGAATGTTGCCTCAAAAGGCACAAATAAGTATGGGTCTAGATCAACCCAATCCTTGGACTTTTTTATGACCCTTTTCCTTTAAATGTATTTTAGGTGTTTTCCAAAAGCCTGAAGTCGGCTCAATTTGCACTTGGTCTTTGACTAAAACAAAAACACTTCAAACACTCTTTATCCCTAAGGTCAAATGGCTAGTTGCGATAAATTCAGCCCACATCTTGATATTTCTTCGACTTTGGTACTACATACCTTATGAATCCCGCTACGACAGGTAAGGATGTGATATACTAAGTCTTGCATGAGCATAACAAATAGATGATCCCTATGATGGGGGAGTCATCACTTTCATCAAGCCACAAGTGACTTTTCAAAAAGCTATGTTTCTACTCAAGGAAATATGTATGGTGAGTATCTTGGGAGCAAAACCATCTATGCTCTTGCACTGAATTTATCACAAATATCCTCAATCAATAGAATGGGTGGGCTTCTACTTAAAGGTGTTTAGTAATTTTTGATGTCTTTGGACATAAGTTCATTCTGCAGTGGCTCACTTAAGAGCCTTGTAACTTGTGGTGGGGCCCATTTGTCCTTTCAGCAAGTTACACTATAGGAACAACTATACCTAAGGCTACAGCTTTCGCTCTCACTTGATTTCTATAGCACCTCGAAGGATTTACAACGTGAGGTCGTTCCCAAGAGTGATGTGTCTCTTGGCAGGCCTCTCTTAAAAAGATAAAACTTGAGTGTTACTAACACTTTTCTCTTGCACCTAGGACCACGAAAGCCAAGGGAGAGGATAGTGTGTGTTAGAAGTAGGACCACTTGACAAACTCTTTTGCACAAGTGTGCCAAACACAAAATACACTTGTTCTTTTTAACTTGTCATTGCAATGATGTTTTATCTATTTGGAGATGTTGCTCCAACAACCATGATGTTCTTTTTAACTTCCAAAGCAAAGTGTTTGAGTAAAGTATAATTTGAAATCCTGGTCAACTGAAATAAGAGCATGTATGTATGAAGTAAATCATTTGGCAAAAATAAGATAAGTTGATTGTTCTTTTTAGTTGCCCAAAAGTGGAATTGTGGATTGTGAATTCTTAGTTTGATACAAGAAATAAAATTTTATCTTGTCTTGTTTTAAGCACCAAAAAGAGAGTGTATCCTAACTTGCAAGAAAGGAAATTTGTGTTGTTCATTTTTAGAGCACCAAAAAAAAATTCATCCTAACTTGCGAGAAATAAAATTTGTGTTGTTCAATTTTAGAGCACTAAATGAAAAATTTTAACTTTTACACAACAAAAAGGAGATAGTTTAAACCTACCCAAGAAATGAATAGTTAGGAAAATCCAAACCTATGGTGAGCTTATACAAGCCTAAGAAAACTTATTTTCTCAGTTACATGGCCTTTTTTACAACGTTTTGTTATAATAGCGCTACTCTGTGTGCAAACAGAAGCGCCATTTAACACAAACGCGCTAAAAGCAAAATTTTAACAGCAAAAATAGAAGCGCTAAAACATTTACAAATGTGCTACTTAAGCCTCAAAAGAACTAATATACGGGCAATAGCGCTAGAATATCAAATTGCAATAGTGCTAAAATGCGATCAAAAGGGCCAGAGCGCGACTTTTGTGTCAAGATAAACATTCAAACAAGTTAGTTTTGTTAAAAAAAAAAATGTTTTTGGGTGTTTGGATTCACGTCGGGTTCACCAAATGATGCTCTATGAAATGGGGGAAGGTTAGACTAGAACCTGTGGTCGTATAACACACAAAAACACAACCAGCTGTTAGTGTTAATCAACCAAAAACTAATCTAAGCAGGCATATCAAAAGAGACACAAAAAACATGAAGAAATATTTAACTAGGAAAGTAAATATAATGACACATCTCCAAATGCCTCCTAACATGCTCTTAGCTCCTTCTCCTTTGTTTCTCTCCTCTCCAAGTTCCAAACTAGTTTAGCTCTTAGCAGCTTTTTGCACTATGGATGCTTATGGAGGTTCAAGATTGAAATGTTTACTCTAAAATGCTATCCAAATGTGAATAAAAGCTAATATTAGATGCTATGATGCTAAAATGATTTATTTTAGACCAAAATAAAAATATATTAGTGATTTATGCTAAATGCTCTCTAAAATTCTCTATAACTTAGATGCATACAAGTTTTTCAGGATCTGGATTATGAAGAAATGGGCTCTATTTATAGGAAAAATGGAGGAATGGATGGTTGATATTGACTAATCTCAACAAGGGTCAGGATTAAATGATATTCAATCCATGTGATGGATTTCAACCTAATCCCAGGATGACAAGTGTCCATATAAGATAGGTTGAGAGAAGAGGGAATAAGCATTAAATGCTTGACATGACCTGAGAGTTAACTTGGGAGTTAAGGTCAAGGTTAGGTTGAGTGAATAAATTCTTTATTCAAATGATAAAGCTTTTATCCAATGGATAAACTCTTGTGCAAAGGCAAAAGGGATAACCATGGTCAAAGCAATAAATGATTGAGGAGACATATGAGTGCAAGTTGAATTAACCATAAATGGTTATGTAAGAGCCATTAATGGTCATGTAAGAGCCATTAGTGGTTTTGGAAGACTTTAGAGGTTAGATTGTTGAACACACAAAGCATTAAATGATTTTTAAAGACTTTGAAGTCTTTGAGAAGTGACTCCAAGTTGCTTAGGAATGTGACAATAATTAGGGGATGAATTAGCTTAATTAGGAAGGGTTTTTGAAGAATCTAGAAGGGGTTTTGGGAATGCAAGTGGATTTGGTGGGTGAGGGAAAATAGGATTTTAATTAAAATAAAATTCATTTATTTCAATAAATGTGTGCAAGTTGCATTTGTAGGAAAATGCAAGTGGGGGGGATAAATGATTTAAATAAATGTTTTATTTAATTTATTTAAAAGAGGAAAAGGGGTTTAAATGAAATAAATATGATTTATTCATTTAATTGATTTGTGAATTTGGTGGAATGAATTAATTAAAATAAATTGAATAATTTATTTTATTAATAGGAGAATGTTTGAAGATGAATTAATTAAATATTAATTTAATTAACTGATGGCTAGTTGGTTTTTAATCAAAAAAATAGGAAATATTCATTTAATTAAAGTGGACAAATTTATGTGACTACAAAAATCAATTAGGTCAGTAACACAAAAAAATCTAATCCTCTCATCATCGAGATTACAAATAGTTCGGTATAAGCATGATCGTTGGATTTCATAGCATTCTCATCACATCAATCAAGAAAACCCCAACCGCTCCTTGATTACCGCTTCCTCGAGCTTAGTAACTCATCACACGCTTTGCATTAGATGCAATACATTTTGTTCCTTCCCTAGACAAACAAACGTGCCAAAACATTTTGAACTTGTCTTCATATAATGACCTTACGTGTCATCATCATTACCACTCAACATCATATCATAAATCAACATAACCAATTCAACAACCTTAATTGTTTAGGGTTTACCAAAAATAACTGGTAGGGTTTACCGATTACATAACATAGAAAGTGTTTAACCTTTTACTTCGATTACCGGTTTAACTCACAAAATTACGTACCGGTTTACAATAACCTTCACAAAGCTCTTCCTACTGATTACAAGACAATATCAACAATAACAACAATATCAAAAACATCATTAATATCATTACCAGTTCAATTGACATTAATGACAACATATAATTAATGCAATCTTCATGCAAATTTCAACAATCTCCCCCTTTGGCTTTGATGGCAATACAAAATATCAACACCATTACTTTGCAGCTGTGAATGTGAATAAGAATCTTGGTTTACATTACCAAGTATTCACGTGCTCTCTCTGTCTTCAGTCTATCACTGGTTTTCCTTCTCATAATCACATTATTGGCTTGATGATGATTGTATTGTATTCATCACTTGTTGTCATTGATGAAACACTCTCTCACACACATATACTTACATTAACTACCGGTGTAACTTTAATTGGTTTACACTGTCAACCGATATGTTTAAGGTTTATCTCTAACCGATACTTTGTGTCAACCGGTATGTGCATAAGAGACAACCTATGGCTACACTAAGTTGGCATCAAAATAAAGATGAAGATGAAGATGGAGATCAAGCGGAAGATTCTAGGACAACTGTTCACATGTTTTGTTCCAACCGGTATTGACTGTTCTAATCGGTATCTGATTTTGTGATGAGTTACCAGCACCGACTTCTTGACGGTCATTTTGTGATGAGTTTTGATTACTTGTCTAGATACACTACACCTAGGAAATTGTGTTTTGATTTCTTTAGGTCGACATAAGATTTGAATGTCTATTTTATGACATCTTAGTGAATCATTTGAAATATATAGAGAATGAGTATGGTTATGATGTTCTGCGAATACTGATATGCATCAAGAGTGAAAGCTTTTGTTGAAAAGCAATAAGTGTTAAGATGAAGAGAAGTGTTGAATGTACTTAGAAGGATCTGATCAAGAAAGTATTATGCTACTCAGAATAGATCAAACCATTCTTGTTGTTTTCTAATCATTACAATAGAATCAAATCCCCTAACCGGGTAAGCTCTAACAAGCTTCATTGTACAAATCCTCTAACAAGGTGATCCATTAGTTTGGATTCTCAAATCCTCCAACGAGGTTACTCCTAATAGGGTATAAGCTTCTAATCAAGCTTTGGGATCTCTAACAAGATTCATTCCTAGCAGAGCACTTTGTAGACCTTAACCGGTCAGTTATCTATTACTGCAGATAGTTAACTTGTGAGTTCCATCTCACCATGGTTTTTACCTATTTGGGTTTTCCATGTATAAACACTTGTGTTATGGTGGATGCTTTCTTTTTGTGGATGTTGTTATATAATTTTGGATAGCATTTATTTTGTTTAAATGCTTGGTTAAGTTCATCTACTAGTTAGTGTTTGAAGTAGTGTTTTATTTGGTGTCACTGATTCACCCCCCCTCTCATTTCTTTTCAAGTCCATCAATTGGTATCCGAGCCTAACTTCTTTGAAGCCTAACCACTTAGAAGAGAGTCTTGAAACTACCATGGGGGACAGGAGCTACTTCGAGATGGCTAGAGAGCTAGAAGCTAGCAGAAATGAAGTTGAATCCCTTTGGGGAAACTGAAAGCTTCTTGAGTCAAAAGGAGAGAGCTATCTGAAAAACTGTTAGAAATATCTAATAATAGTTCTTTAGATGAAGCCAATATTGAAGCTTTAGCAGAAGAAGTTGAAAAGTTGAATGGTGAGAAACTAAATCTAAGGAGAGAGCTAGAAGGTCTCACTATTTGCATGAGTTAGGAACTGGAAGCCAGAAGAGCTGCTAAAGATCTTATCAAGGAAAGAGATCAAGAGATTATAAAGATCAAATGGGAAAAAGACACTATGCATGATAACTTGATTACTGAAACAAAAGAAAAGGAGAACCTAAAGCTAGATCATGAGTTGGCATCGTCTCTGAAAGAGAACCTGCCTAAGCATAATGAAGATCTCATCAAAAATCTTATTGAAGCCAATGAGAAATTGGAGAAGTTCGTCAAAAGTTCTACCATGCTGGAAGAACAAATTCAATCACAGAGAATGAAGGGTGATCTCTTTGGACTTGGTTTTCATACAACTAAAAAAGGTGAATCCTCTGGTACAAAGAGCAACTATCCAAAGAACAAAACTGCATCTAAAGTCAATAAGACTACCAGTAAGAAGGTTTTTAAACCTATCTACTTTGTTTGCCATAAGCCTTGTCATACTACAAATGTTTGTAGAGACAAACCTAAGAGAAATGCAAATTACAATACTAATGCTAGGTATGTTTCAAGAAAGTTTAAAGGTCATTGCTTCACATGTGGAACATATGGGCATAGACATGTTGAGTGTAGATATGGAGAAAACAATCCTATACCACACATGCATCCAAGATCAAATGGTGACCGGATAACGAAGTTTGATAATCGGGTAAACTTGAACTGGCAAAGATCCTACAACAACCGATTTAGTCCATTCGAGATGGAAAAGGTAACAAATGTTATTTGCACCTTCTGTAATAAATTTGGTCATGTGGCTATGAACTACAGAAGAAGAACAGGAAGAGGAAATGTAGGACCTTGGAGATCATCTGGTATGGTTTGTTACCACTACAACAAACCGGGGCACTTAGTAAAATTTTGTAGATCAAGAAATAACAAACCGATCAACTCTTTCAAGGATCAGAAAGGAAAGCAAAAAGTTGATGTTGAGGAAACTAAAGAGGATATGAATCGGATTTGGAAGAAGAAAAGTGATGACTCACCTGGAGAAGAAAATGTTCCTTCACCTAGTGAAGAGAACCCAACACCGGTGACTTAAGCCTATTTTAACATGGCTAAGGGGAGCTTAACGCTAAAACATCTCCAGACCCCTTGTAAAATGAGAAGGAAAGGATTTTTGAATCATGAATTTTGGTGAATTTTTTGTTGACATGTTATCAACTGTTTTTCACTTGAGTGGTGAAATTAGGGTTTGTAACCCTAAAGTGTGAGCATTTATTGCAGTTGGTAAAAAGGATAAAAGCAATTTTTACTTTGTCATTTTTACCCTAACTCTTTTGAGAAATAAATTTGAAGCGATTGCAGAGCCGAATAAGATTGTCTTGTTGTCAATTGGTGAATTATTTCATGATTAGAGAAATTAAGTTGAATCAAAAGTTGTAGAGAGGCGAACTGGTGTGCATTTGGGCATTTCAATTGGGAAACAGAGAAATGTGCAAGAAACAAGGTATTTCTTTGAGTATACCACTTTGAAACTTGCTTATCTAGAATGGCATCTACTTCTAAGTCTATAGAGAGGTTGATGATCACTGTTGAGCCTGAGAAAGCTCTAAAGGCATGCCAAATTATGTCTTATAATGCATTATCGCAAGTCCCGAGCAGAGTTGTGGTCAAAGGTGACTTGTCCAGTTATATAGACTACAAGATAGAAGATTTAGGAACTCTACACATTTATACACAGTTGAAATCACTCTGTGATAAGAATGGAAAGATTCAAACAAAATATGATAGGGTTTTTGAGAAAGGTTTTCATAATGCCGCCTACTTTCTTGAAGATTTTGAGGAAGAACACATCAGATTCATTTTGAGTCGAGTTCATGGAGAGAACATGAATTTAGATAGGACTCACACAATAACCAAGGAAGCTATTCAGGCTGTAACTAGTTATTTCTCAACCGGTGAAATTCCTATGCTAAGACGAATTTCAAAGGATACTATCTTCAAATTAACCGGTTCTACATCTGATGGACGTGCTTTTTCTATCAACAATATTAAAGACACTGCAGTGAAACTAGTAGCAATGGTGATAGGCTACCAGGTATTTTACTCCAGTAGACTTAATAGTGTTCCATCTGTAGCAATTCATACAACACATAGAATGATTGTTGATAATGTAGATTATGATATTTGTGAAGCCATTAGAGGCCAATTATTTCAAAATTTGTAATCTATTAAGAAGGAAAATACTCAAAAGTTCAATTATGGTAAGCTATTAGTTGGGTTATTTTTCTATTTCTAGAACTTCCTACCGGGAATTAGACATTGAATGGTCAAAAGACCTACTGGTCAATGCACAAATCAGGAACAACACTAAGGCTATGAAGAATACCTTTTCAGCTGCCTTGAATAAGTATTTTAATGAATTTTAGAAAAAGATGAGCATGAGAATGAGATTACCTGAAGATGTGGTAAAACACTTTGCAAAAGACATAGTCTTCACTGTTACCACTGACTTTTGCTTGATGCAAGCAATTGAGCCCTGAGAGGAAGAGATGGAAGATATGAGCTATGAGGTTAATCATGATTTATTGGTTGGCTATGCTAATACCCTATTAGCATCGCCTAAAGATAAACAACAAGCAAAATTGGACACTGTGGCAGTCCAAGTTGTACCAACAAAAATCAATACTGGACTTGTAGCTAATGTGAAAGGAAAGAAAAAGAAGTCTGATGAAATGTCTCCTGTGATAAAGACCACAAGGGTGACTTAGAGTGTCCTAACCAAAAAGGAACCGACACCTAAAGTATATGTAAAGAAGGAGAGTGCACCAAAGAAGAGAAATCAATTTTTTTTTTCAACCAGAGTCTGAGGGAACAGATTCTGAAGAAGAACCAAAGAAGGAAAAACAACCGGCAAAACATCCAAGAAGGTAAAGGTAGTGGCAAAGGAAACTACACCTATTGATATAGCTACCTACAAACCTGACACAGTTTTGGAGAGAACAATGAAGACACTAGGAAGGAATAGGTTTGACAATGTCGAAGAATATTTTGATTCTTTCATTGAAGATGAGTAGAAGCAAGTCATTCAATAGGTAATCACTTATTTGGGTCATTACAATAGATTTCTGCATGACTTGGAAAAGGATATTTCAATCTCTTTGTATAATACTCTTTAAGATAAATGGGAGGAAGCTATTCAATTGGAAAAGAAAATTATTGATGAAATATTTGTACAATATTTTCCCAATTTATCCTTAGATGGAATTAGTGCTTTAGTTGAGCAATACAAAGTATATTTTGATTTTAAAGTGAGAAGATTGAAGCTTCTTAATACAAAAAGGACAATTATTGAGTCTGAGACACATCAGATAGCCGGTGTAATCAAACAGAGGGAAGAACTCGTCCACTCTAGAAATAAGGATAATACTACAGATGATGTTCCTCTACCAGAAATGGATGAAGAGGAGATTGTTCAACCTGACATAGTCTATCCAATCAAGAAGAAGGATGATTCCATTATTCTTGTTGATGAAGATGTTTAGAACACAGTGGACCTATCTAGAGACAACACTGCACCAAATATGGAGCCTCCTACAATTACTGAAGTACAGGTAGTTCATCAACCAACTATTCAACTAAAAGTGGACAATGAACCGTCAACATAACGACTAGAGAAACCCCAATCTCCACTAGTCATTGAAAATACTCAAAAGGAGTCTACTGAGAAAGTTGTCACTCAGTTACCTAAAAAGACAACAGAGCAAAATACAGAGAGAGCTATCATTAATAGTGTACCTATTGGACTGGTGAAGCAAAAAGTGCTTGAAGATGATGATGATGATTCTTTAAGTATTTCAGGACCCATTGATATGAACACTTTGAGTGCGTCAAAAATGTTGAAGAATACTACTGTTATGCAATCTAGAACACATAAGAAGAGATTGAAAGAGCAAAGTATTAAAGTAGAGATAATCCAGAATGCAGTAGAAATTTTGTCTGGTTTACTACCGGAAATAGTTGTTGCACATCTTCCTACACCCATTAGCAAACTTGGTCAATTAATTGCAGATGCATCTGATCAAATCAAGTAACTTGAAGATGCTGCTGAATTGTCTGCTGAGAAGAGCCACAAGAAGAAAAATGGAGATAAACTGGCAAAGAACATTGAAAGTGGAAAAATGGCTCTATCTCATAATGGAAGTATGTTGAGAAAAGCTATTGAATCTGGAGGAAAGTATCTTGCCTTTACCTCCAATGTTTCTGTCTTTTATTCTGACATTTCTAAGATTCAATTTGAAACCAAGCAAGAAATGGAAAGGATGTGCAAGGCATATGTCCCACTCCAGGACTCCATTCATGCCCTTAACCAGTCTGTAGATGATTTGCATGATAGATTGGACAGGAATGATAATGAGAAGGCTAAGAGACTTCGATCTCTAAAAGAGCTCAAGAGTCTGCTCACATCATAGGTCAACATTCTTTAGAGAGCCTACTCCAATGCAGAAGCTATTCTTGCTATTCCTGAAAACTGCACGCTAGACTCAATGGAAGAATTCCATTCCCAACTGATGTCTACATTTGAGTATACTGCTAACATATTGGAATCATGGGAAAATGCTTTATCACAAATGAAACAGAACTTCAATGATATTTTTATGAGATTAGCCAATGCATGAACTTTTTTTAAGTTGTTAATATATGTTGAACACTTTGATACAAATTTTCTGTATATATGTATATATTTTACTTTTTCATTTTGGCATTGTTGTCAAAGGGGGAGTAGAAATATGTATGTGTTTTTTTGAAATTTTTTAATTTATGCATGCATTAAGGGGGAGTATGAGTATATATGTAAATTTGTTATGTATGCACACTTAGCGGTATTGTATTACTCTAAAATTTTCTAAGTGTTGCCATCAATGCCAAAGGGGGAGATTGTTGGCTTGATGATGATTGTAATGTATTCATCACTTGTTGTCATTGATTAAACACTCTCTCACACACATATGATTACATTGACTACCTATGTAACTTCAATTGGTTTACACTGTCAACCAGTATGTTTAAGGTTTATCTCTAACTGGTACTTTGTGTCAACTGGTATGTGCATAAGAGACAACCTGTGGCTACACTAAGTCGGAATCAAAATGAAGATGAAGATGAAGATGGAGATCAAGCGGAAGATTCCAAGACAATGGTTCACATGTTTTATTCCATCCGGTATTGACTGTTCTAATCAATATCTGATTTTGTGATGAGTTACCTGCACCGACTTCTTGGCGGTCATTTTTGTGATGAGTTTTGATCACTTATCTAGATACACTGCACCTAGGAAATTGTGTTTTGATTTCCTTAGGCTGACAAAAGATTTGAATGTCTATTTTAAGACATCTTAGTGAATCATTTGAAATATATAGAGAATGAGTATGGTTATGATGTTATGTGAATACTGATATGCATCAAGAGTGAAAGATTTTGTTGAAGAGCGATGAGTATTAAGATGAAGAGCGGTGTTGAATGTACTTAGAAGGATCTGATCAAGAAAGTATTGTGCTATTCAGAACAGATCAAACCATTCTTGTAGTTTTCTAATTATTACAACAGAATCAAATCCCCTAACCGGGTAAGCTCTAACAAACTTCATTATATAAATCCTCTAACAAGGTGATCCATTAGTTTGGATTCTCAAATCCTCCAACGAGGTTACTCCTTACAGGGTAGTACTCTTAACAGGGTATAAGCTTCTAATCAAGCTTTGGGATCTCTAACAAGATTCGCTCCTAGGAGAGCACTTTGTAGACCTTTACCGACCAGTTATCTATTATTGTAGATAGTTAACTTATGAGTTCCATCTCACCGTGGTTTTTACCTATTTGGGTTTTCCACGTATAAACACTTGTATTATGGTGGATTCTTTACTTTTTGTGGATGTTGTTATATCATTTTGGATAACATGTATTTTGTTTAAATGCTTGGTTAAGTTCATCTATCGGTTAGTGTTTGAAGTAGTGTTTTATTTGGTGTCACTGATTCACCCCCCCTCTCAATGCTTTCCAATTCCATCAGACATAATTCTTCTCCCCCTTTGACAACAATGCCAAATTGAAAGTAAAACATGGAATATCAAAATTTCACTTTGCATCAACAACATACTACAACTTGATGCTCCCCTTGTGGAATACATCCACTTCTACATTAACCCTTGTAAAATTTTGCAATTGTTTCAAGGATTGATGCAGTCAACATCATGTTCAACTGACTTCATGAAGAGGGACAACCCTTAAGTGAGTTCTAAGATACTCAAAAGTAGTCTTAGGCAGAGGTTTGGTAAAAATACCTGCAAGTTGTTCCTTGGTAGAAACATGCTCTAAGATAACATCTTTAATCTAAACTTTTTTCCTCAAGAAATGATACTTCAATTCAATGTGCTTGGTTCGTGCATGCAAAATAGGATTCTTAGAAATATTAATGGCACTTGTGTCATCACCTAAGATCTTTATAGGTTTTGAAATATTCATCTTAAAACCTTCCAAAATGCGCCTCATCCAAATAGCTCGTGTGAAATTCATATAAGCTGCAACATACTCAGCTTTAGCAGTAGATTTTCAAGTGAAACTCTTCTTTTTACTACTCTATGAAACAAGCCTTCCTCCAAGAAAAAATGCTCCACCGGTTGTGCTTTTCTGGTCATCAACATTTCCTTCCCAATTAGCATCTGTGTATGCGTTCAAATCAAATTTTCATCCATATGGATACCATAATCTATAGTCAACTATCCCTTTCAGGTATCTTAAGATTCTCTTGGTTGCTATCAGGTGCATCTCCTTAGGATTCTTCTGAAATCTAGCAACTATGCCAACTGCATGGGCAATGTCCGGTCTGTTGCAAACAACATAGTGCAATTTGTCAATCATGGACCTATATTCCTTATCATCAACAGACTTATATTCATCTTCCTTGGACAACTTACAACCTATAACCATTGGTGTCCCAACTAGTTTACAGTCACTCATGCCAAATGTCTTCAAAACCTCTTTCACATAATTAGACTATGTAATGAAAATACCATTCTTCATTTGATGTATCTGCAAGCCTAAGAAATTTTTTATTTCCCCTACTAAAGACATTTCAAATTCATTTTTCATTTCATCTGCAAAACTATTGCTCATGACATTATTACCTCCAAATATAATATCATCAACAAATACTTCACTGAATAGTATTTCATCTCCTTCAGACTTGAGATATATGTTACTATCATCACTGTTTCTCAGAAAGCCTATCTTCATACCATGCTCTGGGTGCCTACTTTAATCCATATAAATCCTTATGCAGACTGCATACCATGCATTTCTCATCAGTCAATGCATAACCATCTGGTTGCTCTATGTATACCTCTTCTTCCAATATCGCATTGAAAAATGCAAACTTAACATCCATCTGATATACCTTGAACTTCTTATGGGCTGCAAATGCAAGTAAAATTTTGACACCTTCCAGTCTTGCTACCGGTGCAAAATTTTCTCCATAATCTTATACTTCTTCTTGTGCATAACCCTTGCACACCAATCTTGCCTTGTTGCAAAATAAAAGACCATCTTCATTCAATTTGTTCCTATATACTTATTTAGTACCTATAACATTCTTATTTACTAGTCGGGGTACTAGGGTCCAAGTGTTGTTCTTCTCAATTTGATCTAATTCTTCCTCCATGTCTTTAACCCAATAATCATCACCAAATGCCTCCTTAGCAGTTCTTGGTTCAATGGTGGAGATCATGCAAGAATTCTCTCTGATTTTTCTTCTGGTTAGTACTCTAGCATCCTTATCTCCAATAATCTTCTCAAGATTGTGATTCAGTCTCACATATCTAGGAAAAGCATGATCATTATCTTCAGGTTCATCTTTTTCTTTATAATTTTCTTCTTGTGAATTTATCTATTTTGGTTGGACAAGTACATCAAAATTTGCTTTGTCAGTTTCAGATTTCACAGTTTCTAGTTCCAAAAAATAAATGCAAGGATCTTCATCCTTTTTATCTGAACCGGTTCCTTCTAAGACTTCAGGAAATTCATTAACTCGAACATCAACACTCTCAACAATTCTCTATTTGATTGTTAAAATATTTGTAGGCCTTACTCTTGGTAGAATAGCCGAGAAATATGCCTTCATCACTCTTAGTCTCAAATTTACTAATGTAATCACCTCTCTTTATAAAACATTTCTAACATCAGGTGATCTTCCATACCAATATTCATAAGGAGTCTTTTCCTTACCTCTCTTCACCAGAACTCGGTTCATTGTGTAGATAGTTGTGCTAACAACTTCTCTCCAAAAGGTTTTTGCTACACCTTATTGTATCAACATTGTCCTAGCAGATTCAACAACTGACTGATTGTTTCTTTCTATGATGCCATTCTGTTGTGGTGTCTTTGATGTAGAAATCTGTCGTTTGATACCATTCTCTTCACAGTACCTAGTGAATTCCCCAGGAATAAATTCACCACCTTGATATGTCCTCAGACACTTTATCTTCTTATCGCCGCTCTCTTTCTTAGCTAAGGCCCTGAATGCCTTGAACTTGCCAAAAGCTTTAGAATTATCTTTCAAGAATGTAACCCACATCATCCTTGAGCAATCAATAGTGAGAATCATGAAATATCTATCACCTTGAATGCTTTTAGTTCTTATTGGTCCACAAAGATTTGTATGAACCAAATCTAACAAGTTCTCTGCTGAGAATGATTTTCTTTTGAAAGTTGAAGAAGTCATCTTTCCTAACTGACATTCTTTGCAAAGAGCATTAAACGGTTTGTCTAACTGAGGCAAACCTCTCACTGTCTTGGAATTACTCACTTTAACAATGTTATCAAGGTTTATATGACAAAATCTCCTATGCCAAAGCCAGCTATCATCTATTTTTGCAATAAAACAGTTGCTAACTTTAGAATTGAGATGAAACGGGCTACCTTTAGTTTGTTTCCCAGTTGCAATCAATTCACCTTTTTTGTCAAAGATTTTGCACATACCATTTTTAAACTCCAGTGGGTATCCTTTATCATTAGGTTGTGTCACACTCAAAAGATTGTGCTTTAGTCCTTCAACCCAGTAGACATCATTTGCACTGCTCTTTCCATTAAGAGAAATAACTCCTTTACCTTTAACCATGCAGGGTGAGTCATTTCCAAATCTAACTACACTGCCATCAAATTCTTTTTAGGAAATAAAGTTGCTCTGATCACCAGTCATATGATGTGAACTACCACTATCAATGATCCAATCATTAGAGTTATCCATCCTGGGTACTATTGCCTTCTGGTCTGATATCTCTTTCTTAATAGCTACAAACACAATATCTTCACTAGCATCATCATCAGATTATTCATCAGTGATACCACTATCAATAGCAATAAGACAATCTCTCTTTCCTTTACCCTTATACTTCTTGAATTTGTCTCTCTTGTGTTCATTTTCACCATTAGGACAATTAGCTACTATGTGACAAATCTTGTTGCATGCAAAACATTTTAAAGGTAGTTTACCTCTATATTTACAAGTGCCTCTCAGTAACCGCTTTGCCAACAATGCTTCAAGCTCCACTAAACTATCTTCATCATCAACATCTCTACTAGATCTAGATTCATAACCATGAAAAGTATCTCTACTTTTTCTCATAGATGGGTGAGTTACCTTAGTTCTGTCAATGGACTTTAGCTCCTAAATAGCTGCAACTCGAATAGCATAGACTAGTGGGAAGGTTCTTAGTACCTTACTCATTACTAGGACATCTTCCACTTTCCCTCCTGCACTCTCAATTTCACCGACTATCTCTTTTGTCCTTTGGCCATACTGATGGATATTCTCACCTTCACACATCCTCATTTCATCAAACTTTCCTCTTAGACTCTCCTCTTTAGCAATGTTAACATGTTCATCACCACTATAAATCTCTTCAAGTTTTCTTCATACTTCATATGCAGTTTCAAGACCATGAACATCTACATATTCAGCATCAGACAATGCTTGATGATTTTCTTGTTGTTCTTTCTTCTGATCATCAGTCAAAGTTCCAGTAGGTGCAATATACTGAGTTTCTACATGATCCCAATAATGACTTCCCACACTCTTAATGTAGATCTTCATTTTGTCGCTCCATATCCTATAGTTATCTTTATTGAACTTCAGACCTTCCTTCTTCATCATGATCTAGCAGATCTTTTTCCTCAAGCTATAGGCTTAGATCTTAGAGGACCTGAGACACTCTGATACCAATTGATAGTATGATGAAAGAATAAGTATTCGATAGATTATTGAGAGGGGGGGTGAATAAGTAACTAGAAAAACCGATACAAACTTCCAAACTCAAACTCAAACTCACAAAGTAAACTTATCAATGAAAATACCACTGTCAAGATCAATACTCATAAGAATACCGATTGACTGTTACAACAGCTTAACAATAAACAACATTTAACTTGTAAACATCCAAATGCTTCACTTCTCAATACATCTGATTATCATACCTTATCAGAAATAATTAATGAAATCAATCATAAGATCATAACCACAAAACATTCACCACATGACACAAATATTTATATGTGGAAAACCCAAACAGGTAAAAAACCACGGTGAGATGAGACTCACAAGAAAATATTTGAACTCTTCTGAAGTTTGCCCTGTTAGGAGCCTAGCCAATTAAAGCTTTTACAATAGTCCTATCAAGAACTGATCCTGTTAGGAATAACTCGGTTAAGGGATTGACTACAAATGCCTTGTTAGAAGAAAATACCCTATAAGGAGTAACCTTAGTAGATGATTTGAAAATCCAATCTAATGGACCACCTTGTTAGATGATTTAATAAGTAACCAAGCTTGTTAGAGCTTACCTGGTTAAGGGATTTCAATTCTGTTGTAATTGTCAGAAAACAATAAGAGTTTATTGATCTATCTGAATAGCACTATATTTGCTTGATCGGATCCATTTAAGCTTCTATTTGCCTTTACTTAAATTGCAAACTCATTCTCTGGTTAGGCAACCACACACACAACTAATTTCTGCCAACTCTTGCCACCTTTTAAACAAAACAACTTCATCGACCTTAAATACAAATCAATTAGGTCAATAACACAACAAAATCTAATCCTCTCATCATCAGGATTACAAACAGGTCAGTATAAGCATGATCATTGGATTTCATACAAATCTCATCACATCAATCAAGAAAACCTCAACTGATCCTTGATTACTGCTTCCTTGAGCTTAGTAACTCATCACGCACTTTGCATTAGATGCAATACATTTTGTTCCTTCCCTAGACAAACAAACATGCCAAAACATTTTGAACTTGTCTTCATACAATGACCTTACGTGTCATCATCATTGCTGCTTAACATCAGATCATAGACCAACATAACCAATTCAACAATCTTAATCAGTTAGGGTTTACTGGTTATATAACGTAGAAAGGGTTTAACCTTTTACTCTGACTACCAGTTCAACTCACAAACTTACATACTGGTTTACAATAACCTTCACAAAGCTCTTCCTACCGGTTACAAGACAATATCAACAATAACAACAATAGATCAACAACATCATTAATATCATTACCAGTTCAATTGACATCAATGACAACATAACATATCATTAATGCAATTTTCATTCAAATGCCAACACAAACAAGTAACATCAACGCATAAGACATCCTGGAAATACATCAATAGGTCCTATCCACATGTTACATTAAATTCGGTCCATAACCTAGATCAACTGGGACCAAGTATAGGTCCACACACTTTAGCAATGATCTCCAACCACCATGTCTCAATTATGATCACCAACAACATCCTGAAACTCCATCAAAAGCTGCACCAACACCACTTATGTAATTTATCAAAGATCTCCATCAAAAGCTCTGCCAGTGAAACCCTCGCCAGAACCAAAAACCAAGCTTCTAAGCAAGCAGGATAGCATCCAATCACACTGAAACCAACTGACCAAAAATGAGTATTAATATCATGAACAAGAAAATTCCATCACCAGACTATACCGGAGCCTACCAGATCATACCAAATCCATGTTAACTAGAAACCACTTAACCTACCAAGACCAGAAGAGTGCCAGTAAAGCATCCAAACAACTAGTTTTGACATCAATGATAAAAACATCAATGCAACACATAAGCAATTCCACCAAATGGCCAACAATCTCCCCCTTTGGCATTGATGACAACACTAGATGTGAAAAATATCTAAGTACCAAAAAATGCCAAACAAGTCTCCCCCTGTGGAAGACAACCAACAATCTCCTTCATATAGCTCTGAATATCAATATCTCTCCCTTTTCATATCTCTCCCCCTTTATCTTTTACTTTTTCATATCAATGTCACTCCCCCTTTGACATCAATGCCAAAAATCTGACAGAAATATCAAAGAAAAAACATAAGCCTCTGAATCTCAAAGCTAACTACTCCCCCTAAGCAGTAGCATCCCACATCAGTGTCAAAATGAATAGTATCTCAAATAGTGCATTTTGGACTGATGCAAAACTGCATTAATCAAGTCTATACCAGAGGGGCAGAAACTCCCAATCTGTCTCTCAGGTACTCAAATGATTCCTTGGATAAAGGTTTAGTGAAAATATCTGCAATCTATTCTTTAGTGTTCACATAAACCAGTCTTACTTCATTTGCTTCCACCTTCTCCTTCAAAAAGTTATACTTGATAGATATGTGCTTTATCTTATAATGAAATACCAGATTCTTTGATATATGAATAGCAACAAAGTTATCATAGTGAATAACTACCGATGCATCACAATCCACCTTTATAACCTTCAACATTTGCCTCATCCATAAAACTTGTGTGTAGTTAGTAGCAGCAACAACATACTCAACTTCAACAGTAGATAAAGAAGTAGATGATTGTTTCTTGTTGATCCATGAAACCGATTTATTTCCAAGAAAGAAAGCTCCACCGAAAGTACTTTTCTAGTCATCAACATCTCCAACCCAATCAACATCTGTATATGCACATAAAGTAAAGTTATCATCCTTAGGGTACCATAAGCCATATTTTGATGTACCTTGCAAGTATCTAAAACTCCTTTTCATCGCCATCTCATGTTTTTCTCTAGGATCACTCTGAAATCTTGAAACAATACAAATAAAATTCATAATGTCAGGCCTAGTCTGAGTCAAATAAAGTAGACCTCCAATCATAGATTTGTATCTTGTAGGATTTACCAGTGCAAAAACATCTTTTCTTGTTAATTTCTCACTTGTAATCATAGGAGTACTTACCGGTGTAAAATATCCCATACCAAATTTCTTCAAAAATTCCTTAGCATGTTTAGTTTGACAGATAAAAATGCCTTTGTCTTTCTGAGTAATCTGCAAACCTAAGAAAAATTTCATCTCACCAATCATAGACATCTCAAATTCTTTTTCCATATTTTTAGAAACTTCTATGCATAATTTATCTTCACCTCCAAAAATAATGTCATCAACAAATACTTCAACAATCGGTATATCATCATCAGTGATTTTATAATATAAATTATTGTCAGCACTGCCCTTAGTAAAGCCAAGCTTCAAAAGATATTTGTCCAACCTTGCATACCAAGCTCTAGGTGCTTGTTTTAATCCATATTAAGCCTTCCTTAACTTGCAAACCATATCTGTATCATCTGATAGTGAAAAACCATCAGGTTGCTCAATATAAACTTCCTCATCAAGATTCCCATTCAGAAATGCAAATTTAACATCCATTTGATAAACCTTGTAGTTTTTATAAGCAACATAGGCAAGAAATAATCTTAAAGCTTCAATCCTAGCTACAGGTGCAAAAGTCTCTCCATAATCAATTCCTTCCTTCTAAGAATGTCCTTTACAAACCAATATAGCCTTATTCCTTATAACTTTACCATCCTCATTCAATTTATTCCTAAAAAACCATTTAGTTCCAATAACATTTTTATTTTTAGGCCGAGGAACCAAAGTCCATGTGTTATTTTTCTCAATCTGATCTAATTCTTCTTCAATAGCTTTTAACCAAAATTCATCTTTACATGCCTCAATTACTGATACCGATTCAACTTGTGAAATTAAACATACCTCATTAGTTGCCAGTCTTCTTCTTGTCATCACTCCATTTCTCTTATCCCCAATGATTTGATCTTCAAAATGATTCAATCTCACATACCTAGGAGTCTTCTGACTCTCTATTCCTCTTCCCTGTTCTTCAGTTACTGTAGAATTATCCGATGTTGCCGGAGTAACTGGTTCAACTCTCTATTCCGATAAAGGTGCTACCGGTTTAGATATAACCATTTCCACTATTGGTTCCTTCTCATAAACTCTGATTTGACTTATGTTCAGCTCATCTACATTTACATTAGCACTCTCCACAATTCTCTGCAATTTCTTGTTATAACATCTATATGCTTTGCTTTGATTAGAATAACCAAGAAATATGCCTTCATCACATCTAGGATCAAATTTTCCAATAGTATCATCTCTCCTAATATAACATTTACTACCAAAATTTTTGAAATACTTAACTATAGGTGTATTGCGAAACCATAATTCATAAGGTGTCTTACTGGTTTCTCCTTTGATATGTACTTTGTTGAATGTATAAACTATTGTACTCACTGCTTCTCTCCAGTAGATATGAGGTAGATTAGATTCCATCATTATTGTTCTAGTAGCATCCAAGATAGTTATGTTTTTCCTTTCCACAATTCCATTCTGCTGAGGTGTCCGGGGGGCAAAAAATTGTCTTCTTATACCATGCTTGTCACAAAAGTTATTAAAATCACCTGATGCCAATTCTCCACCATGATCTGATCTCAAACATTTAATCTTCAATCCTGTCTCAGTTTCCACTTTAGCCTTAAAGATTATAAACTTTTCAAATGCTTCAGATTTTTCTCTTAAAAAAGTAACCCACATCATTCTAGAATAATCATCAAGGATTAACATGAAATGTCTATCACCATGAAAACTTTTAACTCTAGCAGGGCCACACAAATCAGTATGAATAAGATCAAGAACATCATTTCATTTATCTTGTATACTCCTAAAATAGGTCCTGACCTATTTATCCATTTGACATTCTTTACATAACGAATTATAGGGCTTCATAATCTTAGGTATATCTCTAACTGCCTTAGTTGAACTGATCTTCACAATGCAATCAAAATTCATGTGACACAACCTTTTATGCCATAGCCAACTTTCATCAATCTGTGTAATCAAACATGTCTTCTCACCAGAGTTCAAATGAAATATATTACCTTTTGTTTGTGTACCGGTTGAAATCTCCAAGCTAGATCTGTTAATGATTTGCATTTTCCATCCTTGAACTGTAATTGAAATCCCTTATCTACCAATTGTCCTACACTCAAAGATTATGCTTCAAACCTTCAACATAATAAATATTGTCAGTATTGTTCTTACCATCCAATGATATAGTTCCTTTTCCTTTGATCATACATGCCTTGTCATCTCCAAATCTAACTAGTCCACCATCAAATTCTTGCAAAGACAGAAACTTCCCTTTATCTCCAATCATATGATGTGAACAACCTGATAGTTCTGATACTTAATATAAGTATAGATCCAATACCCAACAAGATGAGAGGGGGGGGTGAATCATACAAACTTAATCATCCATTAAACATTAGATTCAACCTCGGTAACACATATATCAGTTATATAACCAAAAATTGTCAAACATGCAAACTCAAAAGCATATGAACAATATAAACCTTATAACACCAGATTTAATGTGGAAACCCAAATAGGGAAAAACCACTGTGAGATTTCAAACCCACTAGGAAAAAAACTCTTCTAGAGTATGCTCGGTTAAAAGCAAATCCTGTTAAAGATTACAAACACATTGCTAGATGTGACCCGGTTAAGGGATTTCCCTCAGATCTATTAGGATCTTCACTTTGTTAGAAGTGACCTTGTCAAAGGATTTCAAACACTCAATCAGAATGTCACCTTGCTAGAGGATTTACATATAAGACTGTTAAGTCCACTCGGTTAAGAGATTTCTTGTCACTTTCACAAAATAACAGTAATAAAATCTATCTGCAACTTCACATCTAAAATGCTAAAGCAGATTCCTATTTGTTCAATACAATCTAGACATAGAACTAATCTTGTCTATCTGTTGGGCATCAATACTCTGTTATTCGAACAGGTCTTCAAGCTTTTGTGCTCGGTAATCACTATGTAGCATCCACGTGCATACACTTGCCTGCATACATTGTTTATCAACAGTTTCCTATTTATAAACAATCTTCTAACCGCTGAATCTCCTTGATCACATTTCCCATGATCAATCATAGCCATCAGATCTTCAATCTTGTCCAGGTTCATTGTATCTTTCGATCTGAAAACATTTTACCCCACCTTGGAACTTGTGTTAGGGTAATGCGGTTCAATCTGAGCTGTAGATCTTCCTGTCGACTTTTCATTGTCTTAGATTTTTTAACAGACTTCTTCCATGGCTTACCAATCATTGATCTGCTCCATCTCATCAGCTTCTTTCATTAAATATCACATGTAAACATTTAATGTCTCGGTTGCAACTCGGTGAATACTAAACTTCACTCGGTAGACATTCTACCTTCATTAACTGACAGCAATAACCTTAGGGTTTACCGACTGGGTTCCTTAGGGTTTATCGATTAGGTTCTTTGCCTGATAACATAGTATAGTATTAACCTTTAGATTTTACAACATATGTATGATGTTAAAAAAATCTAAAATATCAAGATCTCATCATTGTCTGACTCGGTAGAGTTGCCCATTGAATAACTGATCCCCTTATTCATCATATTCTTTCCTGTGTCTTTACCGACTTCTTTATAATCTTTATAGCATACTTCTCAAGATATGGCAATATCATACTGAATTAGAAAATCAATTTCTTGACATCAATGACAAAATAATAATATCAAGATAGTAAAAAATCTTTAATCAGTTATGTCCATAATCATCAACAACCTTCTTAATATCCTTATTGAAATATCAACAATCTTTCATTGTCTGTAATAATGTGATATTGCCAACACAACCACTATCAATTACCCATTCATCCTTGTCCTCAATTTTAGTAACAAGTTCATTTTCCTCAGGTACATTCTCTTCCAGTGTCGGATCATCTTCCTTGATAGCCAGGAACACCCATTCCTTCCCATTGCCAGATCCACTTGTAGAGTCTTCTACCGATTAATCATCTAAATCAGTAATGCCTTCCTCATCCACTATGTAGCATAATTTGTCTCTATTTTTCTTGAATCTATATTTGTTCTAATATCCAAGGTAAATCTTAAATGATCTTTTAACTCTTTCTGCAAATATCTAGATGCAAAATGGCCAATCTTATTACATGCAAAACATTTAAAAGGTGCTTTTCCTTCATACTTACTTCCTACCGGTCCTTTCGGTACTCTTCTAGCAAATAGTTATTTAAGTTGCTCAAACTCATCATCTTCTCTTTTCATATCTTCTAACTCCTTTGCATATAAAGCTTTCCAATCTTGCTTACCGGTTGTAGATGTAGATGCATGAAAAGTAGGTTCAGTCTTCACAACTCCATAAGGTCCAAATTCCTCAAGCTCAAAAGCAGATAGTTTCCCAACCAAAGTATCTTTGTTGATAGATGTATTAGTCATTGTTCTCAACTCCTTAATAGCAGTAGCCTTCATTTTGTAAGCCAGTGGTAGGGCTCTCAGAACTTTAGAAACAATTTCATCTTTGCTCAGAGTTCCACCACAACATTGAATTCCCATAACAATCTCATTTACCCTTTCCATGAATGCAGTAATCCTTTCATCTTCTTCCATCTTCAGGTTTTCATATCTCACTAGGTAGCCATCAAGTTTAGCAATCTTCACTGTAGGGCCACCTTCATTAAGAGTCTCCAATTTATCTCATATATCCTTTCTAGATGATTTGTCGGTCAATCCCATTATTTTTTGATCAGAAAGTGGACACAAGAGGGCTTCTCTTGCTCTACAATCAATCTCAAGCTCCTTGTCTAGGTTTGTCAAAGGAGGATTGCCAGATCCTAGATTAAAGGGTGTGACACCATTTTGTGTGATCTCCCAAATCTCCTTTCCAAGACATCTTAGATGAGTCTTCATTTGAATCTTCCATACTGTGTAATTTGTTCCATCAAGCCTCAGAATATCCCTTCGAAAGATAGCTCCAGAAGAAATGGATGAACTTGAATTGTTAGTCACCATACACTAGTACATTTAAGGCTAATTTCTGATAGCCTATCATTGGAATTTTGTCTGCTTTTCATTGGACTGCCGACAAATGAAGTCGTCGAAAACTCGTCATTGGACTTCCTGACAATGCTATTTAATATCGGAATTCCGACGACATCGTGAACTCTTCCGATAGCAGCCATGATCGCTCCTCCAGTCAAAAATATCATCGGAATTTCGATGCTCCCCCATGAATATGCATCAACGACTGTTAGACAAGGAAGTGTCGTCAGACATACAACATCCTCGTCGGATGTTTCTTTAGTTGGCTTCGAAATTCGGATGGATACCAGAAACTTTGCATCGACGAGAATGTTGATGGTCCGACAGTTTGGCCATCGATGCAAAGTTTAGTTGGCGTTGAAATTCTGATGGCTATTTATTTAAAAATAAATAAATAAATTTGCTTATTTTGTATTGTGACTACAACATGGGGTAAGCGACTGATCAATTTGATTATTCCGTACTGTGACTGCAGCAAGGTAAGGTAGGTGGTATCAGTCGGGTGTTTACTTAATGTTTACAGACTTACTAGAGTGGAGGTGTTTTCCACAGTCTAGATCCTCCCGAATACTAGTGTATCAAGCTGGAGGGCGAGTGTTGTCTATAGTCTATTTCAGGTGGTGTCTTCATCAATCTACACATACCTTTGTTGGGGCAACCAGGAGTGCTATTCAAATATATATATACGGTTACCAACTATCTCTATACATACACCATCTCTGTAAAGTATATCCAGGAGTGGTTCTCCTTATCTAGACATAAACCAAACCTCATTGATATGTACAACAAATGGTATTCTATCCCCATTAGCTACCAATAGGAGGCATAGGTTTCAAGCTAATATGAGGGGCACTGGTTTCAAGCTAGTATGAGGCGCACCATGGTTGAGATGGTCCAACTCCTAAGAGGACTGTATGAACCACTGAGTACTGGTAAACCTATTAATAATGGGATCAAAGGGAGCAGCTCTAATGCTGATAGGGAATTAACTAACCCAAATACAAGAGCCTTTAAAGCCAATTTTCTAGAAAAGGAAGGGACAACACCAATGAAAGAAGAGCAACCCAATCATGGAGATGAAATGACAAGACTTCATGATAAATACAATGCCCGAAGTGCTAGCATATGAAGAGACACTTCCTTTAAAAAATAGTATGAGATGAAGACAAGGAATGGGCATAGGAGGAGAAGATGTGATGAGCAGCCCCAAAAGGACATTCAACACTGCTTTGGAAAGATCACCATTCCCACCTTTACTGTATCTGATAGCTCTTCAGCAAGAGCTTGGTTGCAAAAATTGGATGCATGTTTCCTTTTGAATCCTAAGTTTGAAGAAGAGGCCATCAAGTTTGCCAACTTGCATCTTGAGGGGATGACTCACAAATGGCGGCATCATGGCATGATGGCCCAAGGGAAAGATTCAATCACTACCTTAGAAGATTTCAGCAAGACATTGATAAAGTGATTCATAGAAAGGATAGAGAAATTCATTTCAAAAAGCTAGCACAACTAAGTCAAGAGGGCATACATAAATAGAGAATACATAAGATTTTGAAGGAGTGGCGAGACTAAACCAAACTTAGAATTGCAAAACCTAAGGGCCAGACCTAGTGTCTTGGGGGCTCATCACAGATGGCCTTGCCTATGTGAAGGCGCAGAGACTTTGTAGTTCTTGAAACTATTTAAAACCCATCTAACATGATGGTATATAAAGGAGTGGGTATGCAACCCTTTCTAGGGTCCCTTTACCCTAGATAGTTTTCTCATCGGCTGCCACCCACTTAGGTGAAATAGAGACGATGACCTAGCTAAAATAAAAGGTCCATCTATAACCCATAAACCAATGTTGATTGTAAAATAGTGATAAAAGTAAAACCAGTCTATATGCTTCATAAATGGATTATCTCTACCACACTTATGTGATCTCTCAAGAGTTGTAAACACAATTTTGATTCTTACAACTCTCATGATAAGAATGACTCTTAAATCATACAATTTTCAAGTGATATAAAGTACATGATTATGCTCATATCTATAAAACATGATCATTAACCAATACTAGTTACCCCTTAATGAATACCCCACTCAATTTGCATCATGGCATCATATAATAATGTTGATAATCAAAATAAGATCAATATAATATACCTAAATTTGACATCATTTCAATCATATAGTAGGAAGGAATGGTCCTAAAACCATCATAATAAATCAGCATATGACATTACGAACCTGCTACTTAGGAACCTCGAGAAGAATGAGAATTATTAATGATCTCAAACTTGGAATCTTTGAATATGGACCTGACGGCTCCAAAGTCCTCTTTTGTTTGAAATATTTGAATATGGACCTAAATGCTACACCAACACCAGATGAAACTCTCAACGTACCCACCCCTAAAACTCACAGTTGTTGTCACCTCATGAAATGTTACGATTGCAAGATAAGCATAGGATGGGTTTGTTAAAAAGGCTTTAGAATCTTTCAAGAAAATGTGATTTGCATGGTGAAACCCTTGTGAGAAAAAAACCACACCAAAGAGAAAAATGCTTGTGTTATTCCTTCAAATGGGTTACAAGAATACTTCTCTCTAAATTCCTCTAGCACTTTATTACTGCTACAACCTACAAAACAACTTGTCTAACCTCCTAGACCAAGCTCCAATTCACAAAATAAATAAAGGTGAAAACATGGGATGGTTTTGCAAAACATTTTACAAGACCAATTTCACATCTCACCAATGAAAAAGGTATGCATTTTGATTTCATAGTATAGAATGGTTTCTCAACTTGTCTGTTATGTTTGTCACTTGAGGATAGGCGAATGGGGAGATTGTTAAATTTATTTGTTGAAGGGTTTGGGGGAACTCTATGAATCACTGAACACTTTCTTATCAATAATGAGATTTGTGGTATTTTTTTCTTTATTGAGAGGTATAAATATTTATAGCTTCTCTAATTAAAACTTCCAAAACACATTTGTTTTTGCTAATTCTCATGGTTTGATGGTGTAGGAGTACCCTAGGAACCTAGGTTTGGCCAAAACGGCCAAAATTTGAGATTTTTTTTTTTTTTTTTTTGGTGTTATTTCATGTAAATAAGGCCATTTGAGGCCATTCTGATGTATTTCAATCTAATTGGGAAATTTTGAGGTCCATTGGGCAAAAATTGTAAAAATTATAAAAAAATGTTATTATTGTCATGACAACTTTTTAAAATTTGGTTGGGAGGTTGTTTTTTGGTGGTTTGAGATTGTAACCCACTTGGATGGGAATAAATAGGCTTTTGTCACACCACCCAAGTTTTTCTTGTTGAATTTTGAAAGTTTTACTAAATGAAGTTGGAGATTTTTGTTCATACAAAAATGTTTCAGTCCGATTCTCATTATTTTTAATTATGAAATTCATCATATTTTCATTAGAAGTCAATTGGATATGGTAGCGATGTGAATTATCTTCATTTAATCTTTTGTAGCATTGAGATCCATTGAAATTTGAAGAAGATATCACTATTTTTTCCAGAAAATATCAAAACCCTCACTAAGGTTTCCAATGAGTGGGAAAAAAATGTATTTTTGGCCTTTTCACCATTAAAAACTCACACCACTGGTTGGAAAGGCTCTTGTAAATATGTATTTTCATTTCTCTTTCTTGTAGGCCTCCAAAACCTCTGAGACACATGCTAGATTTGATTGATTGGTCTAATATTCATCATGTATCAGACCTCTGGGATAGTAGCATAGAGAAAATGGAATATAAGATAGGTGAGAGTGAAGTGCCTTGGATGAAATGTTGGAAGAGATGTGTGGGACCTATGCACACCGCAGAGAATCATTTAGAAGCCATAAAAAAGTGCCATATACCAAATATTAATGATTGTCCTAAGGGTACCAATTGTGACAATCATAATTTTACCAGTGATACTGCCTACTCAAACAAGTTGTGTTTGGAAACCCGAGGTGTGGATATGTAATGGTAATGAAATATCCTAAGAGTATCCCTTACACCAGTATGCACAAACCTTGGTGTCACAACGGTGTTGGTGTGGCCTTGGGCCAATGGTGATTGACTGTTACAATTAGGACGATGATCTCAAACATAATTTACAGTGTTTATAACTCTAATGTCCCAATCTACTTGTATATATTTTCACAAAACAATGAACAACCCAACCATAGCTATTAATAATATTTCCCCATAGAATGCATGCAAAACATATCATCATTGATGGGATAACTGACTTGCATTTAGTAAGAGACCTCAATGAGTGGAGTTTCATGCTGAAAAGAGTACTTGCGATAAAGATATTGAAATCAACGAGACATTATGCATTCAAAAATCCACAAGGAAGATCTAATATTTATGAATGAAATTGCAAATCAATCTAAGTTACATGTTTGATATCTTACTTATATCATGGCAACATAAAATGTATATATGCACTCAACGTACCTCTTTGCTTGTTTATTTGAGAATGTTGCTAGGAATTAATAGGTGAATGATACATTGATCTACACATGAATCACTTGTACTTTCCTGATACTTTCATCCATTGGTCAAGGCCGCGTACCCCCTAACACTTGAAGATTGTTTCCACCCTCTTGATTACTTGAAGTCCATGCTCAAATCACACTAAATCATATTAGTTAGTAGAAAATAGTGACCATAGCCAAGGAAGCCCAAATTTACTCATACTCAACATAATAAGAAATAACTAAATCATCTGGACCATTATTCATAACATAACCTCTTTTCACATCATGGAAGGCCAAAATTACAAGGATCGCGCTTCTTCAAAGGAGCCATTGTTCAGAGCCACCAAACTATCAACAAGAGTAGAAGCTATTAGGCTCATACAATTTTAGGACATATAAAGAGTCACCTTAAAAAACCCACACTAATTGCAAAAGATCAAAAGCTTTCCTAGAACAAAAGTATAGTATAACATAAGGATGGCGATAGACTATCAAATAGAAGAATGATCTCCTTATCCTTAACTACTCCCAAAATATTAATTATCATATAGAAAATATATATTAAAAAATATTTAACATCTAAAATATAATGTTGTTATTCTTTTCCTTTGTCAATTTTGTTCCATCAAATCTTTTATCTAATACTCTTTTAAAATTAGTGAACCTTACCAACATTAGAAATGAGGTGGATGTTGATTTTAAATTTTAAAATAAAAAGTGGTGAGTATGATCAATGATGCTAAGGTTATATTCATATTGTGTAACAAGGCACAATAGGCTAGGGATAGGAAAGATTGACTTGCTACTCTTCAATTTCATATGGTAGTTTAATATATATTGTGGACTTTTTTAGACCGTACATCTTAATATATATTGTATTAAATGTCTCTTTGTGGGACTACGTGCCCACCATCCACCCTCTCTTTTATACATGACAATACATTTCTTTTCATTGACCAAAGGTGGACAAAAATATTTCACTGAAAGGATATTTTAACCGATTCTCGTTGAATCAGAAGCGAGAAAAAAAAAAAAAAAATTGTTGAAATATAATCTTCACAATTATGTCATCACAAGTGCAAATAATCCAGTGAGGAGGACAAAGCTGAATAGTGTGATGAGGATCAGAGCCATCCAATCTAGGAGGCATAATATGAGACTCTTTATGAACCAATGCTAAGGGCTATTATGATTTGAAGCTTCTCTTAAATCCTCACATTTTTTTGTCACATAAAAGAAATGTGAAGAAAAACTGGGCAGAGAAGATTCAAAGTCTTAGAATGACGTATATATATATATATATATATATATATATATATATATATATATATATATATATATATATATATATATATATATATGAAAGGATATATGAAGGATATATGAAGGCCATGGTAGAAGAGAATATTTACTTCACACTAAGTGAAGTTATGGAGGTAGTTGCCATGGATGTAAAGTGGGGAGTGTAAAGGAGTCTTTGGATTCATGAAGAACATTAAGGAGAAAAGGTTAGTTATATCAAGGAAAAATAAAGAAAAAGGGAAGTGATAAAGAAGGGAGGAAGAAAATAGGGAACAAAGTGAGGAAATAAGAGGGAGATCTAATTTATTTTGGTATGTAGCCTCTACTACTCTTTTTCTTGTTGAATGATTTTGTAATATTTTGAGAAGATTGCAAGGCATGAAGTAATGCTCACAAAGCATGAAGGAACTATGTAAAGTACAAACCATACATATGAATACATGCAAGGCATGAATCATACATGTAAACCATAAAGTAATACATAAATACACATAAGGTACAAGAATATATGAGAAAGGTTCTCATGGAGTGGACATGTTGAAGACACATCGATCATGAAGCATACAAGAGAGAGGTATTCATGGAATAGACATCTAAAAATATCTCATTCATGAAGAAACAAAATGCTAAAGAAAATGTCAAGTAATAAAAAAACTTACAAGGATGAGGCATATTCATAACTTTTACAGTCCCGCCATGGATATCAACACTAGAAGCAACTCATATTGTTAGTGTACATACAAGACAATATGGGAGTTCATTATACCAAACAACTTGTGGTGGTGTTGTTCGTGTTGGCTCTGTTGGACCCTGTAATTAAGATTCAATATACATTATTCAATAAGATTAACTGTGCAACATAATGAAATATTGAAAAGTGTGTTATCTTATTGAGCTTCGCTTGGTTTCAAGAATAGTTTAATATTCTCTACTTAATAGGGTCAACCATGTGAAGCTGGAAGCTCATTTGGCCCCTCTCCTCCCCCTAACATCACTCTAAATTTCGTGTTAACATCTAACATTCATTCATTCATTATTTGCTGCAAACTTAGGAAGATATTCAGTCATGTACACCATAGTCTGGTATACCATATATCCCTCCACCATAGAACCCTTAGGATGTGCTCTTTGTCGAACCAAAACCTTCAAAAATTTTAAGTGCCTCTCAACCATCCACATTGACCTAGTGTGTACAGGTCCACACAATTCAATCTCCTCAACTTAGTGTATGAGGTAGTGTTCTTGTGCATTGAAAAAAGATGAAGGTAGACACTTTTGCATTTCACACATTAGATGAGGAATTTTTCTCTGCCAATATTTTATATCTTCTTTATGGATTTCTTTACATGACAACCACCTACATGATATTCAAGATGCAAAAAAATATATTACATAACAAGTAAAACAAATCATAAATATAATATCTATACAACGAACTGAACAAATATCACTACTTACCTCATGTATTTTCCAAGATCATATATGACTTACTTGACATTATTGTGGAAGTTGTATGGGAGAGATAGAGGTAGAACATACTGCAACAATTATAAAATTATCTTTTCATTTTTTGCAAACATAATACAATGAAAAGTACACGCACAATATACAAATATATAGTAAAAACACAAGAACATGAATTACCTTAATGAAGGTATGCCAATCATGCGTTTTCATCCCTGGCCCAAATTCACTTTTCTTTGATATGAGATTTTTTATGTTTGCAGAAAATCTTGTGGGAAATCGAATTTTTCGTATGACTTCTTTTATAGCATTGCTTTGCTGGTCCGTTAATAACTAAGGAAGTTCACTTATATTAATCTCGTCTCCATGGCTATTTTATTGAATGACATTTTTCATTGCATGATTGGAATCCTGAATGTCACTATTAGATACTAGGTTAGTCCCAAAGACACTGAGAGGGGGGGTGAATCAGTGTCTAACCAGAAGATGAAATATTTAAACTTGTTTGCAACTTTATAACCCAAATTAATATACTGGTAATAAAATAATAATGCAGTAAAGAAAAACAAAAGAATAAGCATCAATCCACACCATAACACATATATTTTTGGTGAGGAAACCCAGTAAGGGAAAAACCTTGGTGGGATTTGTGACCCACAATATTTACTCACTCGTTAGTAAGAATAAATATTACTTAGTACAATAGGGGTCTGCACATGCAAGAAGGCCAACTGCCAAGAGCTCACTGCTCAAGAACAAAAGGGAGTCCCACTTACTACAATTGGATGGTTAAATACAATGATAATGTACTGCTCAAAATAGCATATGCAATGCTGGATTCAATACTAGTTTAAGCTTTGTCTGATACCTCTGCCATAAACCTTGCTTCGCTCGCTCTGCTTCTTATTCGCTCTCAAGATAAATACATCAAAGTGCATATACAATTATTCGCTCTCATATACCGCTTACATACATACCTAATTACATTTCAAAATGACCTATAAGATCTCATACATATATGAGTCTTTACAATACATCATGTTGGCTATACAAATATATTTATAATACAAAACAATATTATTTGCAAGTCGGCTTGGACTACCGGTATAATATGTTGCTGGTGTAACTGGATGCCGGTGTGAATAACCTTTGTAGTGATTGCCGATATTGGTAGGTGAAGTCTATTGTCGGTATAGCCTGTGAACCATGTTACCAGTTGGTTGCCATCAATGACAACATCAACCATTCTCATTTGAGTGTATAATGCCAACAATCTCCCCCTTTGGCAGTGATGGAAACACTCATGAGAAAAATCCAAATCTGATATCCAAAATGAAGTCCAAAAACTGAGAGTGCTCCCCCTCAGCAAATGATCTCCTTCTATACATTTTTCTCATTACTCCACTCCCCATTTGACATCAATGACAAAGGATGTCAAAAGTATCAAAATTTACCTAGAACCTTGTAGTCAGTTATGTACAATCTCGAAAATGTTTGCCAAAACTAAGTTAAGACCTTGCAAAAACTTAGTATTGTCAGAAATTATAGTCTTTGTCTATCAGATCATATCAATGAGATAATGCATTTGTTTCTCCGGTGATCTATCACCTTGAATAGTTTCCTTAGATAACTCATTTTGGTGTGTTAACAAATTGTCCAATCTAGGACCAAGGTTGTTCTTTAGCTCTCGGGTTTTCATTCTCAGCCTTTTCTTTTCTCTTTCCAACTTCTCAATCTTCTCTTCATAAATTGCCATCTCTTGATCCAAAACTGATGTGAGTTCCAAAGAACCAATCATATTGTCAGCAATGTCATTAATTTATTTATGTGTCTTCTTTATTTTCTCACCAATATCTTCTGACAAATGGTATGGTTTGCATGCTTCCCTGTACAATTCCTTGTATTCCAGAATGGTGGAATTAAGTGCTGGTAACAAAGAATCAATCTATCATGTACAATCCTTTATTGTTTTGTCAAAGAAATTGCCCTTCTTCTTATTTACCCTTTCCTGAATGGTCTCCTCATTTATCTTATCTACAATTTGAATATTAGAAGAAATGAATTTGGATAATGTGTCCAATTTACCTATAGACCCAACAATGTGATCAACCTTGCATGCTGGTGCAATCATCTGCAAAATTGGTAAAGAATCATCAATAGCCTTAAATGCTAAGGCATTGCATTCTGTTATCTTTTGAATGGAATCCAATAATCCACCAGTGACATTTGTCAGTCTGTAATATGTGGTTGATGTACTGGGAGAAGTGCTAGGTACTACAATAATTTTCTTCTCTTCTTCAGATACCTGTCCAGTTACCTTAACCACTTATGCTTCCTTGCTTCCATCCTTAACCTCTTCTTTATCCGCTTTTTCTTCCGTATTTTCATTCTTGTTTTCATTCTTATTTTCATTCCCTGCTAGTTCAGATACATTCTGTTCTTGTTCCTTTTCTGCTTCTTCTGGTATCCCAATGTTTTGCTGATTGTCAACAATGTTGACCGGTGACTCAGAGATCTCAACATTTGTAGCTTCAGCTTTATTTTCCTCTACAGTTTCCTTATCCAACACAATATTGATATCCTGAGTGTCAAAATTCATGGTGAATAGAATGTCTGACTCGGGATCAACGTTATCTTCTTTTACTTCCTCTGACTTATCTTCTCCAGGCTCATTTTGCATTTCTGTCGATGCCTCTGCTACAAGAAGTGGGGTGTCTTGAGCTGGTGGCGATAAGTTGTCCTTAACTGTTATGTCAGCTACACTACCAACCTTACTCTTACCCTTATCATTCTGACATACTTTAGTAAATGATTTTTTGATTTTCTATCTTTCTTTCTCTTCTCTCTTCTCCTTCTCAACAAAGAATATATCCCATTTGTTAGTTGTTTCATCTGCAATCTCTTCAACTCTGTCAGCCATAAGACTAACTTGTCGGTGACCACTCACAAAAACAGTCCTATTAGCTTTAGATATTAAGTCATCTATTTCTTTCTTTGAATTAACAGGATGAATGGCTAACAGAGCCTCAACCTTCAATTTCTTGTCTAACTCCATAACAAACATTCTCTTTGCTTCAAGTCTTAAGTATAAATCATTAGGAAGAACATCTACAACTTCAATAAGAACTTTTTTATATATATCAAGATACAAAATAATGCTTTCCTCAGTAGTATCCTTATTTGAATCCTTAAAAGAATGATAAAACTTATTAACATTACTAAGATTTCCTTCCTAAGTAATTTCATTTACCAATTCTTCTGGTGAAAGAGTATCTGGTTCCTTTTGTTCTAGTTGTTTCTTCTTTGGTGCAACTTTCTTCTTCTGACCATTGGGCTCTCTCATAGCCTGTTGTTTCTGTCTAAGTGTTCTTGATTTCTTAGGTGATGGAGCAGGTGTCGGTGAGGGTTTTCTTTTCTTTTTGTCCACCCTTTTGAATTTAGCTACCTTACCACTGTCAGAATCGGATGAGGTAGCCACAGGAGAAATATGTGCTACCGGTTGTTGTTCTGATTTTCTTTCTTCTTCAACAAAACCTTTCATCGGATCTAGTTTCAATAAGCCCTTCTTAATAATTTCTAAAAACTTAGAAGCATCTTTTATTTCTTTTTCTCTTTTCTTCCTTTGCTTCTGCATAGCAACACCACTCTCTATAGTTTCATCATTACCAAATATCTCCTCTGTTGGTTCGGGTGGAGCATATAGGAGTATTTTAGCATATGAATCCAAGATGTGTGAATCCACCTCATAGCCCATCTCTATTATCTAGATAGTTCTAGGTCTAACTGCCTCCATCCATACTTCATCTCTTTTAATCACAAAGCATATTTGTTTATCATATTTGTCTACAATGCTTTGGGGAATCCTTTCACTTTGCCTTATTTTTGCTTGAAAATTCTTGAAGTACTTTTTTACCAGTTTGTCACTATCTAAGCCTATGCTGGTAATTGCCTCCTTTATCTGTTTTCCAACAAAAATATCATAGGAAAAGTCCTTGTGTCCAATACTGGGAATCACCTTTGAGAAATACAACATTAAGCACACAATCAGGTTCCCAAACCTGAAAGTTCCCTTCTTGTCACCTTTGATCTTGTGCAAATTTTCCAACAGTTCATCTTTCAACCATTCACAAATGTCAATTTTAGCATTATTCATAATCATCTCATAGGCACTATGAATGCAGGAACTTGATACAGAATTCAACCTATTAGTATGAGCAACTTTGTATCCAATAACCATACTAGCATATTTAACATTGTTGTCAGTTATATCACTACCCCTAAGTGATTTGTTGTCAAGTGTAGCTCTGGTTAAGCTCATAACCTCTTTGTTTGAAATTTTATTTTTCTTATCAGGCCTAGTGCCGATAGAAGGTAAACTAGTAACAACCTTAATTGATTCCTGAGTGATCTTAAAAACTGAAACTAACCACAAAAATTCTCTGTGAACTCTGCTAAGATCATAACGGATAATCTCATTTGAGAATTCAAGCATATGAAGGATGTCAATGAATCCTAAATCTTTAACAATCTTGTGTTCTAATTTGACTATACCTTGGTTGTCAGTAATAACATTCATGAACATATTCTTTAAATCTTCGGACCCTAAATCTTCGATGTTAGAGTGAATGTATGCCCTAGGGTCTTCAGCAAATGCGACTCCCTTCAGAATTTTTGAAAATGCACCAATGGAGTCATCCAACTTAGCTATCTTAGGGATAATTTTGAAGACAGGTCTAGGATGCTTGACATTTTCCACAATAGTAGGGTTTGCAATGAATTCGGGAACAAAAGATGAAGATGCCATGTCATAAGATAAATACCTTTTAACTGAAAAACCTTGGATGCCTTGAAAATCCTTTTCTGCTTTTCTTCCTGAATGCTGGTGCTCAACTTTCATGCTCTTTGAATGCTTGAATGCTTTGATAAATAGAAATGATAAATTCAAGTGCTTTATAACCAAAAAGTTAACTTACAACCTCATTAAATGCTTTGCTGGTGAAGTAAATTTTCATTGTAACTCAACATGTTTGCTGGTAAAGAAGAAATATAACTTCTTACTACCAACTGAGGGTAAATACATGATCTTCAATTAGTTGCCTTACCCCTAAGGATTATTCCTTAGTTAGATGAAGAATCTCCTACCGGTGTAGGATTGCTTTGTTTTGCCGGTGCAGAGACAGATTCATCATTTCTCTGATCTCTCTTCCTGATCCATTGTTTAGTGAATTCTTGCTTGATTTCATTTACCTTTTCTTTGCCTTTGTCATTAGATCCTTTATTGTTCGTCAGTACACTCTTGCTTCTACGAAATTTTGGAATATGCCCAATCTTGTTACATGCATAACAAGTTACATTTTTTCTCTGAATAGCTTTTCCATAACCTTGACCGGTTTGAGTTTTGCATTGATTAGATAAATGTCCAAATCTACCACAAACATAGCATTTCACATTCATTCTGCAATTGTTTGAGTTATGACCATTTTTATTGCATTTGAAACATTGACTAGTGGGTAAGTTTGTATTCTAATTATTTCTAAATCTGCATTGATTTGCTCTATGACCAAATTTGTTGCAATTAAAATATTTTCCATTGAATTTATAAGCATTAGGTTGTCTTACCGGTTTGTTGTGATCATGATTGTTTGCAGTTCCGAAACTTTCTCCATGTTCAAATCCAAGTCCAATTGTTTCTCCATCAGGTTTTTTACTTTTCAACATATCATCAAGCTTGTCTGAACTCTTCTTGAATTTGTCTTTGTATTCTTTTGTAGCGACCAACTCACTTTCCAAAGTGCTAGCTTGTCTCATAAGTTCCTCTTTGTCATGTTGCATGTGAATCAAATCTGTTTTAAGCATATCATTTTCATAACTAAGCCTTAGAGATTCATCTAATCTTTCATTAAGTCTTCTGGCCAAATCTTCCTCATTTCTCTTTCTATCTTCAATATCCTTACATAGTCTCATGGTTAAATCTTGCATCTCATTCCTCATGTTATTGTTCTCTTGTCTCAGTTTCTCTGCAATATCTCTGAGAGTTTCCTTTTCTTCATCATCTTGATTTTGCAATTGCACATGTAATTCTTTTCTCTTATTCTTTGCTATAACTAGGTTATCTTGAAATGCTTATATGAATTCCCGATTAGTTCTGAGTTCATCTTCCAGTTTGATATTCTTCAATTTTTTTGCATCAAAATCTTCAAGAGCTCCTTCCAACTGTTGTCTCAAACTTTCCATCAGTACTGGTTTCAGAATCTTCCTCAAGTTGTTAGGCTTCTACAAATAGAGGACTAGGCTTTGATACCAATTGTTAGATACTAGGTTAGTCCCAAAGACATTGAGAGGGGGGGTTGAATAAGTGTCTAACCGGTAGATGAAATACTTAAACTTGTTTGCAACTTTATAACTCAAATTAATATACCGGTAAGCAAATAATAATGCAGTAAAGAAAAACAAAATAATAAGCATCAATTCACACCATAACACATATATTTTTAGTGACGAAACCCGGTAAGGGAAAAACCTTGGTGGGATTTGTGACCCACAATATTTACTCACTAGCCAATAAGAATAAATATTACTTAGTACAATAGGGGCCTGCACATGCAGGAAGGCCAACTGCCTAGAGCTCACTGCTCAACAACAAAAGGGAGTCCCATTGACTACAATTGGATGGTTAATTCCAATAACAATATACTGGTCAAAATAGCATCTGTAATGGTGGATTTAGTACCAGTTTAAGCTCTGTCTAATACCTCTGCCATAAACCTTGCTTCACTCTGCTCTGCTTCTTATTCTCTCTCAATATAAATACATCAAAGTGCATATACAATTATTTGCTCTAATATACCGCTTACATACATACCTAATTACATTTCAAAATGACCTATAAGATCTCATACATATATGAGTCTTTACAATACATCATGTCAGCTATACAAATATATTTACAATACAAAACAATATTATTTCCAATTCGGCTTGGACTGCCGATATAATCTGTTGTCGGTGTAATTGGATGCCAGTGTAAATAACCTTTGTAGTGAATGTCAGTGCCGGTAGGTGAAGTCTATTGCCGGTATAGCCTATGAACCATGTTACCAGTTGGTTGTCATCAATGACAACATCAACCATTATCATCTAAGTGTATAATGCCAACAGTCACTACAAATTTTGACAATGTTTTCTTTGTCACGCCTTCCATCCCATATTTTCCATAATGTCTTTGTTATATTATGTCCAATATGCATAGTATCTAACAAATTCATAATTTGTAACTGCTCGTAGTAGGGAAACCTACTAAATTGTCGGGGATAAATTTTTACTCCCTTAGGAAGGTGGTCATTTATGCCTTGAGGACCTTCACGATCATCAATCACATCATCAGTAAACAAAACACAATAGAAAAGATGTTTTATGACATAAACCATTAGATGGAATAGCATTACCTTGACGATTAATTCTATTATATTCCAACTTCCACAGGTGAGGTGTCATTCTTCGTGGCTTTGATGTATTCTCTTCTTTCCCATTGAAAAGATGGTTTTTCAGTATTTCGATACTTATGATTTTTGTGGAGAAAGTGCCTATACTCATCAAACACCTGCTTTCCTAAACTTTTTGAATGATGAGATTTCATCTTTGGACCACAAACTAGACATGCAAATTTTTCCTTTGTTTGAAGACCTACAAGATAATGTATAATTGGATTAAATATGTTAATTTTTTTAATTATAATTATCATGCGCAACTTGAACACTATAACATACCACAAAAAATGTGTTAGCCCTGGGGCATCGTGTATTGTCCATACAAACATTGCATGGAATTAAAATTGTCTGCCCTATTGGTCTAGGGACGTCATACATAGTGACACCATTCCATAACTCTAGCAACTCTTCGATAAGAGGCTTGATATATACATTCATATTTTTAACTTGGTACTAACCTAATCGAATGAACAAAAACATTACATAATTATTATGACCATTTTACTATAATATTTACAATTAAATGTAGATGACTATATTTAAATGATAAAATACCTGGAACAATCATTGCCAACATTATGTGCTCCCTCTTTATTGACATCCATGGAGGAATGTTATTGTTGATAACAAAAATAGGCTACTCTGAGTAAATAGATCTCAGCTCTCCAAATGGATTGACACTGTCCGCTGCCAATGAAAGCCTGAGATTACGAGGTTCTTCTTTAAAGTGTGGCCACTTTTCCTCTATGTCCATAAATGTTGAACCATCCACAAGCATTCGAATAATGCCATCTCGACTTCTATTGCGTGCATGGTAATCCATAAATTGTGCCAAGCTAGTGCACTTGAATAATCGTTGCATACATGGAATAATGGGAATATAGCGAAGAACCCTTTTTGTTATTTGATCTGTTTGATAGCTACTGATATGACATTCAGGGCATTCGGTCCAAAATTTATGTTGTTAGTGGTATATAATATGATCATTGGGACAAGCATCTATTGCTTGATACTCCATTCCAATATCTTTCATAATGATAGATAATTCTTGGTATGAGCGAGGTAGAATATTTGATGGTGGTAACAAAAACTCACCTATCAATCTACAACAAAAAAATATAATTTGTTAATATAAAGAATATTAATGGTACAACATGATTCACCATTTATTAACTATAATGACATATATGACATACCTTAACATATGTGAGATTGTTATGTTGGATAAACCATTCATAACCTTCAAGTTCACCAACAACAATACAACGAAGAGAAGAGTTGTCTGGGAGCCTTCGTAAAGGGCCTCAGATGCCTTCTCAAGTAGAGGGACATCATGAACAACATCAAGGTCATCTTCATCATCATGATCAATTGCGCCAGTACTAAATGTGTCATGGATCAATGTATTTGTACCATCATCTTCAATTGTGTTTTGTGGCTCATGATTGTCATCCTCCATGGGATCATTATCTTCAGCTTCGATATTCACACCTCCATGTTCCTCCACTTCGAATACCATATTCTTCGAGTTGTGTTGATCCATATCATGTGCTTTGGGGTGCTCGACCTATATAAAATTGATAAACATAAATAAACCATGATCATGATCTCATCATCAAGTGATTTCTTATGTATATAAATTGTTAAAACGATATAATGAAAAACTTACCAATGGATGATAATCATGTCCACCTTCAATGTGACCATGCAACCTACAATATTTCTTAGTTGTTTTGATTAGAAGTCTTCTAGTCTTTAACCCCTTACAAATTTTTCAGGGACAATAACATTTTCCATCACCTTTTCTTTTCAAGTTAGACCACAATCTAGCAATTGTCTCCTTATTTTGTTGTTCACTAATATTGTCTGACATGGTCTTTCTTCACAGGCCAAAAAATCAGGCTATAGAACTAGTTATATCAAAGTTGAAATGTTATTTATGAAATCACATTTCAGTATAATATACCAAATTAAATTACTTGAACATAGAGATTATGCAAATTGAACCAAAACCATTTAACTCTTCTTTTTCATCTCAAAACATATCTAATGGCTTTGTGGTTATTTAGAGCAGGTGATATGCCCATTGAGAGTCATAGACCCAAGTTATTCATAGACCCAAGTTATAGAGAGTCATAGACCCAAGTTAGTCTAAAAGGAAAGTAACTATCCATTCCCATGCTCATGCATACTTACATGACTAATGTTGCCCTTGTGTATCCTAAACATTGGAGAGACCTTATTTGACTTGCCTAATAAATGTGGTTGGTGTCCTAATATGAAATACTGAGTTCTACCCTTGCCTTTGCATCAAACTTCTCACATCATGTTTCTTCACCAAAACACACTTTTTTCGCTTTGTAGGTTAGTTGTCTTAGCTTAGTTGGTTGTTGTCGAGTCTTTGTTGTTAACTTTTTGTTCATAGTTGCTCAAGAGCTGGCCAAGTCTTTCTCTTTGAAATTAAGTGAGGTTTATCATTCCCTTTGCCTAGCCAAGGCATAATCCCTTCCACTTCTGTCGATCCTATCAGTGGGTGCCCAAACCCAATCACTCCCTTTCCATTTCCTCCCATTTCCACCTTCCCTAACACTCTTCACTTACATTTACCATACCTTCTAACTCACCTACCTTCCTATCCTCTATCCTTTAACCACCTTTCATACCCCATTCCTTAACCTCCTTCACATCTTAACTTAAACCTAGACCCTTCCATCTTACACCCTCACCTCCCTTCACTAACTTCCTTTCCACCTTACCCCTACCACTATTCTATCCTAGCATCTCCCTTCCCCTCATACCTTATATCTCACACTCCCCTCCACAATACCTACCCCTTTACCTCTTTATTCCCCTAAAATCACCTATTCTAACCCACATCCCATAAGTCTTACTTCCTTTATTTCCCTAAGCTTACCTCTACCACACACCTATTAACCTACCCTCTCCATCTTATCACCTACCCCCATCCTAGCCTACCTATATCCTATCCCTATCCTAACTTACCACCCTACCCCCTTACCCTTTTTCCTTGCCCCTTATAACTCCCATTATAACCTACATATAAAAGAATGGGATAAAAGAATGTGCCTATTCTATAACACTGGAGCAGTAGAGACGAAGCAACATTTTGTCATGAAATGTTCAACATATAGTGACATTTGTGCCATTTATGAAGACATTTTGAAAATAAATAATTTAAACACGCTTTTTGAGGAAACAAAACTCAAAAAAATGATAAGTTTGCTAATTAAAATTCACTGAAGAAGAGAAGATCTTGAGAAGAGTTTACATGTTGTTTAAAGTCATAATGCCCTGATTTTATAGGGTGTGTGTTGTCTGTGGGTCTCATGGGCTTCTTTGGCCTCATGGATGTTATTAAAATCCATCATCATCATCATTTCACGTGGCATTCAGGGTATCTTTGTGTTCATGTCAACTTTTCTTCCTATTTGGGCTCCTTCATTGTGAAAATGAGTTTAACTACTAAAAAAAAGTTGCGTGTAAACCCTTATACGCCTACTGCACCACCAAAGAAGCCACAAAAATGACAATAATCTGAATCACGTGAAGAATCTTGCATATGAAGGGCAGTCCCAAAGATTCAATGAGCAGTCAAAGAGTGAGTTAAGAAGAGTTTTCAACCAAGATCAGAGATTGAGGTAGGATTTAAACCCAAAGCCAACACCTTACATTGCAAAGGAAAAAGTATTTGCATTCAATATAGATTATTTATTGATAAATATAATCATTATCAATTACTTAGGAGAGATCGTAATTTATGAATACATAAGGAGGGCCAAAATAAGATATTTGCAGAGATATGATGACAACCCCCAAGGGTTAATAGTCATAGAAACCACATAGATGTCAGACATTAGGTATAAGACAGTGAGTAGAACAATGGGAAGATGATCATAAAAAGATGGAGCAACAAATGTTACAATCCAAATAGAATTTTATAGCAGCCAACCATAGAGATTAAAAGCTCATGCCTAATGGATAGGTCTGAAGTGCTACAGACAACAAGGGTGGAAAGAAAAGTTTTAGAGATGAAGAAAACACATGCTTAGAGGGATTTCATTGACACCAAGGAGTAGAGATTTGTTCTTGGCCTTGAATTCCTATGAATGCATGCAAACCATTGCTAATGATAAAAGATATAGGTTTGTATAAAGAACCAATAATGGAGAATATGATATTCTTAGGAACATAAGAATATAAGCATGAATCTCAGAGTAGTCACAACATCAAAAGACAATCCAATGATAGATTTTGAGATCTCTTTTTGGCAAAGAAATTATCAAAGGGTGACAATTGAGATTTAGGAGAAAGTGGAGCCAATCAAAAGAAGTTTAATATAAATGAAAAACAAAGATCAATAATACAAATCATAGCAAGTATGTCCAAGGATAACAAATAAATTCACCACAAGCATATGGGAACAATGCCAAGTTGGTAGTTATGTAGTCCAAGACAGTTCAAGGACAAAGGCATTGGAACTTGTAGAAGTTTTTTTATCATCCAAATGGTATGAGGCAAAAAGGTTTTATGAAAAAAATATAACTATGTGAACAAAGAATCATGTCAAGACATAAAGAGGTAAGGTGGCATCCTTACAATCAAAGTATGACAATTACCAATATTATGAAGAGAACTCACATGAATAGATCTAGTCACCTATGCAAACATTTTAGTCATCTTGTGACAGTTAAAGAGGGCAATAGTAATAAGTCTTCATGATGAAAGTCCATTAAAGGTCATAGTCAACATAGTGAAAAAGCCTAATCATGTTTAGAGAAATAGAAAACCCTAAGAACAAGAAAAAATAGTCATGTGATAATGCATAGGACAACCTTAATGCCCAAGTTTAGAGAGCATACAAGATGAATAATGATAGTCTATTTGATAAAGTGTCATTGTTGCATGAAGATGACGAGCTATGACTATTGTGAATAATGTAGGATGCAGTCAAATTCATAGCATAGTCAATGATATAAAATAGTGAGCATCATCTTCAAGATCTTTATGAAAAAACATAAAATTGATAAGGTCTGCTACAATTCTAGATTAGTCAAGACTGGGAAAGAGTTTGGTTGATCCTTTGTTCATGCCTTCTAGTCCATTAGCGAGATTGTGAAAGAGTTTGGTATTGAGTTTGGTGTTGGTGGAAGGTTTAAGGAGGTACACTATCATCATAATTAATGTTAGAGAGTGTTGTGAAGAAGAATGGCCATGAAAGAGTGACTGTCCTAAGTGCTTGAGACTGTCACAAAAAGTGAGTGTTGCAGTAGTGAATCTTCCTTTGACCTTTGGGTGGTTGGGAGGGTAAAGACCCACATATCAACTATCTACTTTGACATCCTAGGATGGTGTCCACCTACTCTAAAACCTTGTGGGCACTCTCTGTCTGATGCTAACATATACATAACATGTGCCTCTCATATAACCCTATGTTTTCTAGGCCCCACCATAATGAGAAGATCCTAACTATTGTCCTAAACCTTGCATTGACTGTCACAATTTGATAGTGAGTTAAGTTAGTCCATTAGAGAGATTGGGAAAGAGTTTGGTATTGAGTTTGGTGTTGGTGGAGGGTTTAAGGAGGTACACTATCATCATAATTAATGTTAAAGAGTGTTGTGAAGAAGAATGGTCATGAAAGGAGTGACTGTCCTAAGTGCTTGAGACTGTCACAAAAAGTGAGTGTTGCAGCAATGAATCTTCCTTTGACCTTTGGGTGGTTAGGAGGCAACTATCTACTTTGACATCCTAGGATGGTTTCCACCTACTCTAAAACCTTGTGGGCACTCTCGATCTGATACTAACATATACATAACATGTTCCTCTCATATAACCCTATGTTGGCTAGGCCCCACCATAATTAGAAGATCCTAACTACTGTCCTAAACCTTGCATTGACTATCACAATTTGACAGTGAGTTGAGTTAGTCCATTAGCAAGATTGGGAAAGAGTTTGGTATTGAGTTTGGTGTTGGTGGAAGGTTTAAGGAGGTACACTATCATCATAATAAATGTTAGAGAGTGTTGTGAAGAAGAGTGGCCATGAAAGGAGTGACTGTCCTAAGTGCTTGAGACTATCACAAAAAGTGAGTGTTGCAGTAGTGAATCTTCCTTTGACCTTTGGGTGGTTGGGAGGGTAAAGACCCATGGTGGTATATGTTGAGTGGTTGGGAGAGTAAAGACCCACATATCAACTATCTGCTTCGACATCCTAGGATGGTGTCCACCTACTCTAGAACCTTGTGGGCACTCTTTGTCTAATACTAACATATACATAACATGTGCCTCTCATATAACCCTATGTTGGCTAGGCCCCACCATAATTAGAAGATCCTAACTACTAAAAATACTAGATTCTCCTCTAAAAGGTTGTTGAGTCATAGAAGGCCTAGCTTGATAGCCCTATAGTCTCTCATACCTAAAATATCCTTGTGTCGATGATGGTCACATGTGACTACCCTATGACCCCTACTATGCTCTAGACCTTTGTCCCTAATATTGATACTATTGGAATTTTCTTTGAAATCCTATAGTAAGTCTAAATTCTCCTTTGAAGGAGGAGGCCTATGGACACTTTAGTCCCTTGATCAAGGTTACAAAATTCTCTCATGCCTCTCGTGTCCTCCCATGTACCTCCTTTTCCAGAAGAGACTTTTCCATAGCAACCCTAAAGTCATTTGGATTGGCCATGTGTAGGAAAACTAACTCTCATGTTGAGCCACTACGAAACCTCATTATGTAAATTGTGAAACTCATCTATGTATCTCTATCAATTTTTTTTGAAATAGAACACACTTTGAAGCACCCCAAAATGGTATCCCATTAGAGGGTTTCCAATGTGAGTTGGTGCATTTTATCCTCCCAGTACCACAAGGTGGAAGCAAGTCCTCTCAAAAATTGCATTGCAAATTATGCCTTTAGGTTGCTCACATATAGATGCAACCCAGAGCATAAGTCCAAGCTAAGTAACCAAGACTTAGCCTCAACCCCATTTGTGGATCTTAAAAATGTAGAGGATTGGAGATGAAGCAACTCTCGAATATGATCCTTTGGCTCATGATATGTGATTGCTATAGTCCATACCTCTTGTATTTATGCATGATGAGGCTAGGTAATGTTTATTGATCAATCTTCTATCTCCTCTATGTGTATTTCCCAAATTCAAGGCAAACTCCTAATAAGCTCCCAAGATGCAAGTATATGCTCCTCTACTACAAGTGGATCCTCATGAGGTGTCTTTGTGGTGGGTGAAAACCTATCCTGTATCACACCTATCAAATTCTATAAGGCTTGTGAGATTTGAGGTCCATACTCGGGCTACTCATCTTGGTGAAAACTCTCAAAGTGATATGACTCTTCTTGTCCCTCATGTGAATGTGCTCCTCTTGAAGCACTACGGGATGGATGATCCATCCTAATTGTGTGTGGCATCATATAATCCCAAATTAAGTTTAATTAAGTGCATGTTAAATTCAACCCAAATTTTCTAATGAAAGAAAACAATTTTTTTTTTTGCCAACCACTCAATATAAAGAGCCCGACTACCAACTGTTTAGATTAAAGTCATACCCAACTTAAAATAACCAACAACTATATACAGACTCATGAATATATTTCTACTTACAGAATATCAACCAATCCAAAGCAAGAAGTACCCAAGTACTTGACCTCTAAAAACATCACCTGATATATGCAGATCCGTAAACCAATTGCACGAAAGTTTGGAAGACTAAAATACCTAAAGAAAGAAAGCCTAGAGAAAAGTACATTTTGTTTTTGTCTTTTCAACAAGATATGAAGAACATTAAATTCAAACTATTGAACTTTCGTATCCACAAAAAACTTAAAAGAAAATCTAGCTCACAGTTTAAATTGAATACAACATAGACAAAATTAAAGAAATTGAAACATCTTATATAATTTGGCGGATAATCAAATGAGACCTGTGAATGAATTGGTTGATTACCCCTACCTTTTTTCTTCAACCGGATCTTGGTGGAACCCCCCATCCCCAGCTATGGAGGCCCTATCTACCTATCCAGGGTGACCTTAATCTAGAACGTTTTGTTTCCCTCCTTGTAATGCCCAATGTCTTTGTGGATCCCAGAGGTCGACTGGACAAAGTCTAGGCGGGATTAATGATTTATCAAATGACTTGCTCTTTTTTTTTTAAAGTAATGCCCGTGGTTGTTGGAATTTCGACGAACGCGGGAACTTTTTCTCAAAAAACACAAATTTCATTGCCAATTCCTTCTCCGTCGAAACCAAATGTGGAATTATCATCAGAATTTCGATAAATTCAGGCTTTTTAAAAAAAATAAATCAAATTTGGTCACAATATACCTTCTCCATCAGAATTTTAGGCCAAATGTATTAGTGATAGGATCTTCCTCAAGCGGTTAAGCTTTCTACAGAGAGGACCAAATCTCTGATACCAATTGTTAGATAGTTCAGATAATCGAAAGACAACTGAGAGGGGGGGTGAATCAGTTGTCATAGATTACATGAACATTCAGCAATTAAAACTTTAATACCAGAACCCAAAACAATATTACCAGAATAAAAGTTAATCCAATTAAGCATAAACAGTAACCACAGAATAAAATCCATCCACACAACACCAAGATTTGTACGTGGAAAACCCGGTAAAGGGAAAAACCATGGTGGGAAGCCTACCCACAGTCAGATAATACTTTTGTAGTAAGTATTTGAATTACAATGAAGGGGCCTGTACTTGCAGGAAGGCCAATAGCCTAGAGCACATTGCTCATCACAAAAAGAGCCTCACTGACTACATATAAATCCAAACAACAATCCAGAGAAGTGTTGAACTACAAAAGATAGCATCTCCTATGCCAAAGTATAGTTTTGGTTAAGCTCAATACCAGAGGACTAAATCCTCTTACATAAACCCAATTCGATCTTCAATGATTGACCAACTCCTCTACCTGAATGATATTACATTATTCACACATTACATTCCTTGACCATGACCTCTTACATTAACCATGATGATCTACAATGAGATCTTACATCTATTTATACAAATCCTCGATCAGAAACAATCAGGTCGGCCACCAGACAATAAACCGATTACATAATTACAAACCATGTTGTCCTTAGACCAAACAAGTAATATCAACACATAAGACATCCCATAAATACATCAATAGGTCCTATCCATACGTTACATTAAAGTCGGTCCATAACCTAGATCAACTGGGACCAAGTATAGGTCCACACGCTCTAGCAATGATCTCCAACCGCCAAGTATCGAACATGATCACCAACAACATCCTAAAACTCCATCAGAAGCTACACCAACACCTCTTATGTAATTCATCAAAGATCTCCATCAAAAGCTCTGCCGGTGAAACCCTCGCCGAAACCAGAAACCAAGCTTCTAAGCAAGCAGGATAGCATCCAATCACCAGACCGAAACCAACTGACCAAATATGAGTATTAATATCATGAACAAGCCAATTCCATCACCAGACTATACCGGAGCCTATCAGATCATACCAGATCCAAGTTAACCAGAAACCACTTAACCTACCACGACCAGAAGGGTGTCGGTAAAGCATCCAAACAGCTAGTGTTGACATCAATGACAAAACATCAATGCAACACATAATCAATTCCACCAAATGGCCAATAGAAATAACCACAACCACTAAATTTGTGAAGAATTACCTATCCCAAACGTATCGTTAGATTTATAGTCAAAATATAGTATTCATCCACTAAACTAGTGCACCCTAATTTTTGCAATGAAATAAAGAATTAAATTATTGTATAAATTTAATATTTATCAAGGAAGTTTATTGATTTAGCTATATTAAATATGAATTATAATTTTTATAAAGAATGCAAGGAGAGAAAAATGCATCTAATCTAATGATTTATTTCAATAACGAAATAATGTTGTGTATTTCTTCTTCTTAAAATGTCATTCAAAATCTTTCTCCTTTTTCTTCCATTTCTCTCCTCAATAATTTTACTTGTAATTATAGTGTACTTATTTCTCCTTTATATTCAATATAGTCCATATAACTGAATATGTTTCCTCTCATTTTTGCATCTTAAATTACATCCAATGTGATAACCACCAGTGATATTACAACTTGATAGTCATTATTCATACATATACATTAATGTTTTCTTTATATTATTAATTGTTCATTTAAATTTAACATCAGTAAATATAAATCTATATTTTAAAGATAAACTTATATTAATTAACCTTACCAACAACAATTTCAAAAATAAATGTAAAGGAATGAAATAAAACTTATATACCAATTCAGAGATGGAAGACCAACCATGGAGTATCAAGCCTCTAGATAAGGACTTTTCTACAAAACTCTACAAAAAAATTATGGAAGATGGATCGAAAGTAGGAATAGTCAGAGTTTGCAATTTGTTTCTTTATCTAAAAAGATAGGCATTTACAATTTATCTTTAGCTAGTTAAAAGAAAAATAATATTAATGTTATAATTAATATCATAATTGATGGACAAGTTACACATAGCATTTATTGAAATCTTTGTAATGATCATTTCAAAATGTGTTGTTATTGTTTGTTATTTGTAATCTCATCTTGAAACATGGTTAATTTTCATGCTTATTTGTAGGTTCTCACTTTCATAACAAGGATTACGTGCAAGATAAGAAAATATAGACATAAAATTCCTAAAAATTTGAGTCTTCATCTTTTAAGTTTTTTTAATTAAATAAGAATAGAATTGATATACTTATTAAGAGCAATAAACATATGTTATGACTAGTAAAGACTACCCCTTATTGCATATATGATATCAAAAGAGTAGATTTGTAGTGTAAATGCAATTTTGAAAAATACGAGAATCTAGTTGAGAAATTTTCATGTATATTTTTTATAACAAAGACATGGTCAAAGTGCATTGATATCTAGTAACAAGCTTGAAATTTTATAGCATATTTGTCCATTTTTTTAAATTTAGATATAATTTATAATTTAGATTCAAAAGAGATTAGAGACGTGGATAAGTGAAAAACTTTTGATAAATCTTAAATATTTTTTAAAATTATAATGCTGAAAAAGTATATAATACTATTTAATAAAAACTATTATGAATTTTTAATATTAAATCTATATTTTCTTATAATTTTTTGTTATAGAAAACACAAATCTAAGTTATGTCTCTGTTATTTCTCTTCAACTGAGAATCAAGGAATGAGGGTATCTAATTATCAATGCATTACAATTATTAAAAAATTTACTTCCATTTATACAAATAGAATATAGGGAATAAAAATTCACAACCAATTACATTAATTTAAAATTTCAAGTCTATTATTTCAGTATTATTAATCTGAATAATCTTAATAAATATCTTATAATAGGAAAGATGAACTAGTTGTGGAGAAAATTTTTCAACCACAAAGCAGATGCTTTGGGGTATCTAGTGACGTTATGAGTGCGGTCCACAAAATAAAAACCATATCTGACTGTATATCCAACATCCCATTCAAAGTCGTCCATAAAAGTCCAACCAAAATAACCTCGCACATTACATCCATCCCTACACATAAATATTTAAATAATTATATAATTATAAAAAACGCACATATGATATTATACACTTAAACTAATAACAAACATCAAATTTCTAAATAATCTATAAAAATCAATTAAAAATTTATTTAATCTTAAAATAAATCATAAATCATCGTAGAAAAGAAATGAGAAATCTTTATTTGACAATTCTTATGAGGCCACAAGAGGTTAGCGATGTAGGTTCCCATACCTTACTGCAAGAAGAACGTTAAGGAGATGTTGGGAGACGTGGCTAACACGCCAGGTATCATTCAGGGATTCCTTCAAGGGCATGCTTGAATTGTTTACTTCATTAGTACCTGCTTATCAAAAAATTGCCTCATCACCAATCTTCACAAACAAAAATTAACATATTGACAGGCCTGAAGTTTGGGATTATTTTTACCATTCTCTGTGATATAAACAGGAAGATTATTGTAATGAGTCCTAATGTAGTTCAACAGTGCTCTGATCCCTCGTGGATACACATGCAGCCAATCTGATCCTCCCTGAAATCACCCCTTATATTAGAACTAATACATCTAATGACTTGAACAACAAAGAGAGCTATCTCCTTTAGAAAATTAAAGTCCCTGTACCTGGGGTCCAATGAGAACTCCATTTTTAGAATCTGCCAAAGAATGCAATTATAATATCAACAAATCCTGATTTTTTAAAGGAACAAATTTGTAATACTGTTTTCATGTTAAAGATCAAATGCTCGACTTACAGGTTAAGTTCACTCGGGAATCCGCCATAAAACTGGTGTGCATGGGATCTGGAGTAGAGTTGTCATTTAAAGCATACATGGCTGTATAGTAATTAACGCCTATGTAATCATATGACCCCTTCACTAATCGAGATTGTTTTTTGGTGAAGCGAGGCAGGCGATTGCCCACTAGAGCTCTCATTGTAGCTGGATATTCACCATATACCAGGGGATCCATAAACCTGTTCAATGCCATCTCAATTAATAGTGTTACAAAAGGTAAGAAATTGGGTCGATTCATGCACATGAATTGAATGGACTTGATTGTGGTGTAATGTCGATGTTACAGACCAGCCAAAGAAGAAATCAAGAATCCGTTGAGTCGCCTTCTGGTCGTTCAGAGAGAGAGTGTAAGGAACAAACCAGTGAGTAAAGTGCGAGATGCCTATTGACCCTTTCTGCTTTTTCTGCAAGAGTGCAAGCACACAATTTTATGATTAGGGGTAGATTGGATTGAAAAGTCGTTGAAAAATATAGATGATGGTTGTAAGTTTTATTTTCGTAGATTTATCATATGAGTTGATGGATGAATGGATTTTATTGAAAAAATTAGTGTAATTTCAGATGAACCACCTGTTTATAAAAAATTTCGGAAAGAATAAAATCATTGACTGTCGAAGTTTTTCGATCAAATTCTCATACAAGGCTAGATGACAATGATCACATAGATGACAATGATCACATAAAAATTTGTTTATTGATGAAAAATATACATATATGAAATCCATAAAGGAAATTTCATTCCATACCTGATATTTGTGTCTGTATAATTTAACAGCTGAAGCGTGTGAAAGAAGCAAATTGTGTCCTACTATATAGGGCTCTGTAGCTGAATTTCCAGCAGTACAATTTCCCACAGTCTTGGAGCAGCGACCAGGCGCATGAATTCCATTATCATATCCATTTACACTGATGCTAAAGAGCTCGTTTATTGTTACCCAATTCTTCACCCGGTCGCCAAATCTCTCAAAGCATGTGTTTGCATACGCTGTAAAATCTGGGCTGAACATTCAATAAACATTGGCATGCAATAAATTAATCTTTTCGATTTATAACAAAATAATCTAAACCAAAAACATTGACAGTGTATATATAATGAGGAGTTTCTTACACAATCTTGTCGCTTAGAAAACCTCCATACTCATCTTGGAAAGGTTGTGGAAGATCCCAATGAAATATCGTGACAAATGGCTTAATACCTGAGATTTCACCATTATGACTTTAGATCCATGGTATTCTGCATTTAGCATACATTCTTCTCATAGATTTTTAATAACATACCATGCTTAAGAAGTTCGTCGATGAGATTGTTGTAATAGGTTATTCCCTTTTCATTTATCATTCCTCTGCCCTCTACCGAAAGCAAAATTGTGATCAATATTGAGAAAATAGATAAAGTGAGCCAATAATAAAATAAATTGCAGGAGTTGTCACTACACATTGCATACTTGGAAAGATTCGAGTCCAGGAAATTGAAAATCGATGAGAGTCAACTCCCATATCAACCAGAAGTTTGACGTCCTCCTAAAAGTATTTTATATTGTGTCAGGCTAATATTTTGCTGCTTACACAATTAAACAAATTTATTGGCACAGAAGCTGAATCATGATAATCATTAGCTTTGCTTATTCTTTCCTAGGACCTTCTCTACTCTATGATAATTTATAGAAAGTTTATGTAGGGAGGGCATTTAAAAAAAATTGTTACTTTTTTCTAAAACAGTGCACTACCAACAAAGATTAATTGTCATTAAACATATGATAGAAATCTGAAATTAAATTAATAGTGGATTCTATTATTAATAGTGGATTCTATTAGAGAAACTAGTGTGATTTAAAACGAGTCATATAAATGGATCAGAGTCTTTATTTGTTGAGTAGCTGATTTGAAATCATGCTAATAGATAGATTCTATTAGAAAAAATAATATATTTTAAATGAACTATCTAAACAAATCAAAACTTAGAAAATACTGTCGAAACTTACCTTTCTCCAAATTGACGGACAGTAACAATAACATTAAAAAATAGTTATGATAAAATTTTGAAAAATGAGGAATTGGGAATATGAAACAAATTTATAAAAGGGAAGAAAATAAAGTTTTAATGCTGCAACAATGACACACTGACCACCACAAACCAACGAATTTCTATTGTTTTTCTTTCATGTTATGCCCACTTCGTTTTTCTACAAATATAAGAAGAATCCCTTACATAATTTAGTTCAGTTTATTAAGCCTGCTTCTGCCTAACTGTCTGGATTTACAAGTTTCATTAATCTCTGTAACAGAACTTTTACATTTCAATCTATATTACAATGGTGTCTATTGCATACCTTGTAACGGTGGTATTGATCATCAGCAACGTCGCCATTGCTCCCATCAACAATTTTTCCTGCAGAAACATTGTCAGAATCGACAGAGTAAATGTGATCTAAAAATCAATTTCAGCTGCTCCCCAAGATATATAAAACAAAACCTGGAGTGTGCGTAAACGTATCCCAAATACTGGGTCCTCTTCCATCCTCTCGAACTGCTCCCTCATACTTTACTTACATCAAAAACATTTTGTAGAAAACCAAACGCCATTAACAAACTAAGTGTACAGCTTGACTAAAATGCCAGCTAGAGAAACAAAGTAGGATAAAAAAATGGAAGTTGCAGATTGATGAATGTATGAAGAACCTGATAAGCAGCAGATCCAACCCCAAAAATGAAGTCTGAAGGAAAGGCCTTTCTTCCAAAGCGGGTTCTACTGTGCCCATGTCCTCTAACGGAGACACACATGAGGCATAACAAGCAAAACAGAAAAAACAATCTGTTACTTGTCTCCATCTTACTAGTGTGGAGCAAACTGACACACCTTCGCCAAATTTAAACGTTGGAGAAGCACAGCCTCGCCTCTTGAGCATTCTTCACGTGAGATGCATTGGAAAATGTGCAATTGTTTAAATTGAAAATGGCAGTGAACCTACGTATTGTCTATCCAGCATACTGGATGCATATAATTAAAAATAGACATCTTGTAGACGTTGCCGGTAATGTTACGGACGATTACTTTTAATGTAGTTAAAATGTATTTTAATATGTAATTATTTTCCACGGAATATTGGCATATTCGGTCCACAATACTCGCATTTTATCTGCTTTTATTTTTAATACTAATAAGATGTGCACATTAAATGGTAATGGCAGTGGTTGCCCCGGGTTTTGAGTTAAATTAGCGAGTTAAGAGGACAAATCTTTGAATTGTCAACGCAGGGTAGATATCGTGCTCGCTTGTTTTATACACCAAACTCTGCCACGTTATCGTATTGAGTAGTGAGAGGAAAGTCTTATGTAGTTTGTTTAGTTTTTCTTTGTTTAATTATGATAATAATTAGTGATTTTTTTTTAGTGAGGACTACTAGATGAAACATATTATTTGATTATATAATTTGAAATAAGTATATAATTCTGATATGATAATTTTATAATAAATGTAACTTAAGATTAAGGAATCAATAAATAAAAATATATCAAAAAGTTGTGATTTAATTTTGATAGGATATACAAAATCTTAAATCAATTAGGGGTAAAACCAATGAGAGATACAAACCAACACATCTATATAGAGTAAAGCTATTATGTAAATACACTTAAGGAATCTATAATGCCCTGCTCTTTAAAACATAAACAAACCAAAATGCATACCACCCTCTAAAACTACCATTTGAAGACTCTTGAGTGAACAATCAAAGAAAAAAAGGGGGTTGGAATAAATTACACGGGCCCATTGCCACCCCAATTAATGGCCTTACATTTTTTGTAGGGGGCAATTAGGCTCATAGGAGCTTCCTCACCACCATCAGCTTACTCTTAGCCGTTGTAGCATTCAAGAAAGAAATAACCTATAATGGAAGTGCCACCTTCAACAAGTCATCACAATCCATTGATCTTTATAGAAAGTTTTGACATTTACTAACAATGTGAATGCAATCCAATATACACCCAAAGTAGACTTTGTCAAATGAATTGAATCTCCAATATCATTTTTAATTAAGAAGGAATTAGTAGTCATAGATAATAACAAGTCACATGAAAGAGATTGGGTACTAACATCAAATATTGACTAACAACCCCATGTATAAATAGGATTGGGAAGCATTTTAGCTATAGCTAAGAAAATTCCAACACAAGGAGCACCATCAATATCTTTTGCCAAATTCCAAATGTGAACCATCATATATAACGAATATCATGATCTTTTATCTCCTTATCAGCATAAGTCATGAAATTCACAACTATTTTTTTCTCCACACACTAGATTCTTCCTTTTAACCAATGGAGACTCCTCAAATTTCCCTTTCCACTTATTGCTCCCACACTTTTTGTCTCCCCCAACAAAAGTTGTAGATAAGGAAGTCATTATGTAAATATTACACACCATAAACTACTAGGTGTAATGAATCTACAAGCTCCAAGGAAAAAAATATTAAGAAAAGATGCCATGTTCATCACACATGTAATATAAATATATCACCTTCTAATATAATAATCAACCCAACTTTGGCCACTACCGTTATAACCCATTAACAAAAATTAAACTCCCTAGATCAAATATTTTAAATAATATTCAAAGCCTTCTTAGGGAAATTTCCCCACCAACACTTAAAATAATTTCTCTAGTTCACATATTTCACCCCTAATTTTAGCCTAATCTATTATTATATTTTCTTTTTCTAATGTGGCTAAAATTGATATGCTCAAACTAATTAATCTCCTTTTTGGCCTCATCCAATAATTAAATTGAGTGAATCTTCCTACTCTTCATTGCACCTATCATTAATTTAGTGTTTCTTTCTACTAATATTTTTTCGACCTTAGTCTTTCACTATCATCAATCCCCAAAGAATGACTCTAACTTCTACCATGCTCTTGGAATAAATATCAAAATTATATGCATACAAGCCCACCAAAGAGAGATTCTCATTTCTAGAAACTCCACCCCCATATTTACTAGGGTTTCCTTTAGCAACTCCATAAAAGTTAAGTTTCTTCCAATTTGGGGCTTGAAACTGCTAGGCATTGATAGTGGTCTTTATAGTTGAGTTCCTTGGGAAATATCCAACCATACAAATATAGGCCAAGATTCCACCTATCCATTTTATTTGTATAGGATAGTCCTTTTCTCTTCATTATAATAATCCCTTATCTCTAAGACTGAATTTTCAATCGAATCCTAAATCCATTCAAGTAGTCTAGATCCTTATCTTGGAAAGTTATTCTATTCGTTTCCAATTAAATATTCCAAACCAACATTATAAAAAAATTATCCCAAAAATTTTTCAACCCAACCCTTTGCATTTAATCTTAAGAAGGCAATATCGTAGAAGAATGAGAATAATGGAGGGGATGCACCAAGGTAGCTACCACCACCTAATGAGGAACCAACTCAACAAGGTCAATGCAAAATCATAATATAAAAAAAGATGCTTATTTATTTCATTACTGTTTCTACACATGACATACTAATAAGGCTCCACCACACCAAAATATTGAAGGTTGCGCTAAGTAAAGTTCCTTTATTTCAAAGAAATTCAAAAAAGAGAACAAGCCTTGAGAAATTATTTTTGAAACTATTGATCCCCAAAAGAATTGCACCTTTGAAGGGCAGTCCAAAAGTTTCACAGATGTGGGACCTAAATGCAATCTATGAAACTACTTTCGAGACTTTAGAAGCCAGCTCTTCATTCTTGGGGGGATTGAAAAGAGGAGGAGGAAAATGCATAGGATATCTAATCTAAGGTGAAACATTGGAAACATATATTTTACACTTCAATTCTCCTTTTATGAAAGTCATAAAGAAACACCAATTCTTGAATGTGAGCACATCACTCCACAACTCTTCATTATTGAGAGGAGAAAGAAATACACATAGTGACATAGACATAGGGAATATATTTTGAATACTCTAATGGGAAGCACCTCCCAAGGATCGATAGAAAATAGATAGATTCCTTAAGATTCTCAAAATAATTAACCTTTCTTAAAAAAATGTTCCTTGAGAGCATAATCCAATTCCTAATCCAAGGAAAATGGTAGAGTAAAATCTACTACATGAACCATTATTCACAAATTTAGGAATTAGAAAAACTAAAATGAGTATACAACAACCACTTTGAAATCAAAGCGACACAAACCATGCTAACTTAAGTAAGACAAACAAAAGGAAAACAATGATGCAATCCGGTGCCTTCCCTAAGAACAAACATGCTAAGGTCACATAAAAAATGCAAACTACTAAACTCTAAAGCATTCTTTCAATTTTTCATAAGAAAGGGGATTACAAGATCCTTGTTTTAAAAAGGTGTTGAAATCCTATTATAGGAATGCCCATGGGGTTTTATAGAATCCATTCTCCTAAAATGGGAATGATTTTGCAACCAATCCATCTTTTGCATTTTTTTGTGTGTTCACAAAATCATGATTGTTGTTGTATACGGTGAAAATGGAATGATAAAAGTATTGTAAAACCAACAAAGATCCAACCACATAAACATCTAGTTCTACAATTAAGAATCCACCATACACCAATGAAGAACCTAAAACATGCAAAATATAAAAAACATGAAGATTATACCATTCAGATGCTCAATAGAGTTTGATCTCCATTGTCTCCTATCTCCATTGATCTTGTTTAATATGGTTTCTCTCAGATTTTGTATTGTGCACAAGAGCTCAATAAAGAACAGATTGTGGTTGTGTAGACACTTGATTTCTTGATTGCATGAAGATTGATTGCATAAATTCCTTAGTTGGATTGTTAGGGTTATGAAAGGATGAAGGAATCCTCTTATATGGAAGACACCTTACAAATGGAGAGATAAGATTAAGAGGTGAAAGGATAAATGGTCGGCTAGGATTAAAGGGTAGGTATAGGAAATGGGAAAATATTAGAGAGGTGGTTAAAGGTAAATTAAGAGATGAATGACAAGTGTCATGGAGGGAAAAAAGCTAACAAATTAATTAAATAAGTAAAGGTCTATTTAATTAATAAAAGAAGTGGGGCCAATTAAATAAATATAATATTTATTTAATTTAGGAAAAGGATAATTTAAATAAATAAAAATATTTATTTAAGTGAGGAAAGGTTAGAAAATAATGGGTGGGTGCAAGAAGTTGGGTCCCAATTCCACGGAAGTCTACGAGAAAAAAAGTTTGTCGCTAAAAACGAGCGCCCGTTTTTTAAGAAACAAACACCCATTTAGCTTCAGGGCCCTGACACATAAAAATAAAACAGGTGCCCATTTAGGATCAGACCACCGCAAAGAAACGGGTGTATGATTTTTATAAATGGGCACACGTTTCTAAAAACAGGCACATGTTTCTTAAAATGCTACAAATTTCAAAACGGGTGCCCGTTTTTTGAATTTTAGATAACGGGTGCTCGTTTCATAAAAGATGGAGTGGGAAACGCACCTATGCCTTGGTTTTGGCTTTAGGCTTGGTGGGACCAAGCCTATGCTTGGACCTCCAAAAAAATGGCTAAGGCACTGGAATACCAGATTTTTGTCTTGCCGTAATTTTTTGAACGTCTTTCTGATTGTATTTTTTTATGAAATGAAGACCATTAGAGTTATCACTATCTTGATTTCAAAAATGTAAATTTCATAGTGATATGATTATTGCTACTATTTTTGCATTATTTATTAATCAAAACTGGTACCTAAATGTAAAATACTGAGGTTCAGTAAAACTTTAATAACTTTTTTGTTTTTAGGTTTTTTGGAAAATAAATTATATGACATCAATCTACATACAATTCTTTTGAATTTATTTTTTTTTAAATATGAAATTTTCATCAAATTTTGGTGGTCGTACACCAGATGTTTTGAAAATGTACTTTATAGTCAATTAAAAATGAATAAAAAAAACATATTCAATAAAAAATAAACAAAAATATTCTCATTAATATTTGGTGTCTTAGGTATCTTTTCCCAGAAGGATTTGCAAAAATTCATTTATTTACATCAAAATATGGTGGTCGTACACATGTGTGGTATGATCTTGAAACAAGCATTTTGAAAAAGTGGTTTTTAAACATTCTTTCTAAAAAGCAATTTCTACCATGTGGGTATGGAAATAAATTATATATTTGAAAATTAGACTCTGAGCACTGTATTTTCTATTACTGAAGCTTTGACATCAATCGACAGAAAAAATTTTAAATGGGGAAAACACTTCCACTTTTTGCCCAAAAGTGGGACTCAACTTCTTGCAGCCACCCTAATAAGTGAATCAATTAAATAAACAAAGATATATTTAATTAATAGAAGGATTAGGCTAAAATAATTAAATATATAAAAATATTTATTTAATTAGGCTAGGACAATTTTAGGTGTCTACAGGTGCAACTGCTTTTGCATGAAGGATTTTTGCATTAGTTTCCTTGCTTGATTCTAGGCATGAGAACCACCTGGATCTCTCATCATTTATAAAGAAAAATTGCTTGGGCATGCAATTCCTTTTAAAATTATAGTGACTAACTTTTTTTTTGACAAACAGGGTGTCTAGGTTCCTTCTTATTTCCATCGTCTAATGGTGTGCCTTGCATTCCCCTTTTGAGTCAAAGAATTTGAAATTTCCTGCTTGCTTGACAAGTGGTGCTTTTTGTTTCTCTCTAAAAAAGCTCGCATAAGCTTGATGGTCCATGGATACTTGTGACATGCAACACCTTGGCGAAGATCTTTAGGTGATACTTCTTGATTTGAACTTAAACTTTTGTGGAGTTTCCATATGTCCCATTTCTAATGTAGATGTTATTTGAAGCATATTCTTGAAAACAATAGAAAAAATGCATGGTGTGATGGTGGGAGTCTTTGAGGACTCCCTTTTGTTCTTGCTACATTTTTTTGCATGACTTCCACATGGGGGATTTTTCCAGGTGCTTGCCTCCAAGCCCAAAACTCTTTGGAGAGAGCTCGTGGGAACCTTTATTTCAAATTTGAGTGTGTACCAGTATGCTGATGAAAAGGCTTGAAAATCCTCCACTTTTAATGTCAATGTCAATCTACCAATATGTCTCATTTCAACAAAGACCGCAACACATCATCAGGAATTCAATGTTGGACATGTGGCAAGAATCACCCTCAAAGAAATTATCCTCAACTATATCCAAACTGTGGGAAATGTGGCAAGAAACATCGTAAAAATGATCCTTAATGCAACCCTCAACAACACCAAAATAGAGATAACAAAGCTTCTATTTCTTCCAACATGAAGATTTATGCAGTTGTAGATATGAAAACTCCTCATGCTATTGAGGGCAACAACTGATTTATAGGGGGAAAAATGTTACGCGACTTTTTCTGGTGGAAATAAATTCTAATAATATTATTAAATAAGATGTAAATATGAATATTAATATAGTTATGAAAGGGTGTGATTTTTTAGGCCTTCATAAATCGGTTGGAAATAGTCATCGATAGGTAATTTGGATTTGATAGCCTATTAAAATTGGTTCCTTACCAACATCAAGACAAATTAACACATAATCATTTTCGACTTAAAGCATCTGCCACTACATTTTTTTTCCAGTAACATAGTAGATAATGAAATCATATTCAATTAAGAGTTGGACACCCATCTTCTTTGTCTCATGTTGAGTTGAGGTTGAGTAAATATGTGTTGAAGACTACGATGGTCAGTTTTCAAAATAAACTTGTTTCCCAATAAATACATCACCAAACCTTAAGGCATGGACAATTCCTAATAATTCAAGATCATGAATAGTATATTTTCTTTCAGCAGGTAACAATTTTCTTGATTCATAAAATACTACCTGATTATCTTCCATTAGAACACCACCTATACCTGCCCTGCATGCATCTGTAGTCACAACAAAAGGTTTACTCAAATTTGGGATACAAAGAATAGGTGAAGAACTTTGTTAGAAATATTTTCAATGTTTCAAAAGCCTCATCACATTCATCAGTCCATTTATAATTTTGATCTTTCTTAGTTAGGTTGGTTAAAGGTGTAACAATTTTTGAATAATTTTTAACAAACCAAAAATAGAACCTAGATGATCCTAGGAAATTCTTGCTCTGCAAGCATCCTTGGGGATAGGACAATCTTGAATCGCTTTAATGTTTTTGATAAAGATAAACGAGTTTTACATGGACCCGAAACTAAAAGTTTTACATCATCCGACCATCACCCAATAAGACAAGAACCATCAGCAAAATAGGGGAGCACCCCCGAACAGTCACGAAAGCAAAAGAGAAGCAGACAAACAAGACAAAAACACTCAATTCAGAGGGTGCACCAGATCCTTGTTCTTCTGGATGGAAATCTTGTTGATTTCCTCCAGCTCCTCCATGATGAATCGGGAGGTTCCCTTGTTGTTGCTCCAGCTTCTGGTTCTGGAACTAGGACCAGTGGTTTTGTTGTCTCCAGCAGCCATATCTTCACCTCCAAGTTCTTTCATCGGGTCACTGTGATAGGATATGTAATTTGCAACCATGGCATTGATCTGTTTAAGCCCCTCTACATTGTTGTTCATGGCTTCTTTGCTTATGTCAACCAGGTTCTTGAGGTTTTTCTTTATCTCCATCATAGACTGTTCCACCTTTTCAATTCTTTGTTCATGATTGCATTTCATCACCTCGACATCCTGGGAGAGCTTCTGGGTCACAATCATGATTTTCTCAGTTTTGCTGGGTTCAGGGGAGGCAGTGAAGATGTCAATAATCTCTTTAACCCCCACTTTGAGGGTGTCAATTTCTCACTCCACCCACTTCCAACAGCTCTCCTAGCTTCTACTAGCTTCCATAACCAGGTTCATCAGCTTACCAGTCCTCTGTATCCCAATGTTATCTTCTTTGGCCATGGTCCTCTATTTTTCTTTCAGGACATTGATTGGGATATCTAGTTTAATTTTCTAGTCCAAATTCTACAGGCCATAGTCTTTAGCCGCAAGCTTCTTCTTTTTGGAAAGGGGTTTGGCCTTAGAAATCAGTTTGCTAGTGGATTTATATTTGTTGGCCACCCATATGGGAGGGTTCTTACTTGTAAACGTCCCAGGGGTGACCATCATCTCCCCTTCTTCCATAGGTTTATAATCAGGGTCATCAAAAGGAAAGGCACCCCCACTATCCTCCAAATCCATTTCTGAGTCAGAGACATCCTGGATGTTAGTCTGCTGGCCTTTCTCAGTTAGAGAGGGCACAACTTCAAGGGATTTAGCATACTCCATGATGAGCACAATAAGCCCTTCGTGGAGAATAGGATTGTTTGGATTCTCCAAATGTTTTTCCAGGCTATTTTCAAGAGAGGAGGCCAGATAGAAAGGAATAGAGATGATTTTGCCATCCCTAAAATGATTCAAAATGGTAAAATGATAGGAAAAGATCCTAGCATATTTGCCATCAAGCGTAATATACCTCATGATGAACTCAACCATGTCTGCCCAGGGAGCCATAAGATCTTTCCTATTGTAGCCACCATTAGCCATCTTGGTAACACGAGAGCGCTCCTTTTCTTTGTCGAAGAAACTCGTCAAGTCCTCCTCCCCATTTTTCCTATCTCTATAAAATCTTATGCCATTCATCGCCAGACCAGTGACCGTTGCCACCAGGGTTTCATCAATCTGATACTCGGCTCCATAAGCCCTCAGGATCCCTTTTTTCCACCCATTGAGAAAGGACTCCGTGAGCAGAGGAGAAGGGCCATGAAGTCGATCCAAAAAAGGGATGATTCCCCCATCAATGACTTCCTGCCACACATCCTTATTTTTCTTCCATTTCTCGCAAGTAGACAGTTCTTGCCTATTCTTTTCCCCACCCATTATGCTCCTGGTTGTCGAAAAGCAGAAAATGGGCCACACCAGAGAAGTCTCCGAACAGTCACAGAAAATGAGCCACACCAGAAAAGTCTCCAAACAGTAGCAAAAAAAGGGCCACACAATAAGATAGAAAATCCAATCACCAGGGAAGTTTCTAGATCTTCGGTTAGGGAAAACAAAAAAGAGTCGTTTCCCCATCAACTCTATCAAATCATGATTGAAGATCATTGGTTAATGTGAGTGGGCGTAATCATCACGAGCCAGATCACACAGGTTTTGGGGGAATGAATCCCTACTACTCCACCATTTAGTCGACACATATCCCACCGCCAGATTGGCTAGTAGATCCGCCACTTTGTTGTCTTCCCGTTATATGTGCAAAAATTTGAAATCAGCCAACTCTTCTATTATTAGTCAGTAATCCTTGATCAGATTAGCTGTCATCCAGCTAGGATCTGTGCGTCCATTTAGACAATTGACAGTGTTTAGCGAGTCAGACTCCAACCAGAATTTTCTAAAGCCTTCTCTTTTAGCCATGTGTAACCCAATCACTTTAATGTTAATAGGGTCTGGTGAAATACTTTTTTTGAAACTATATGACCTAAATAGGATACTTCGGATTTAAAGAATTCACACTTGCTTAATTTGGCGTATAATTTGTGTTTTTGTAAGGTTTCTAGTACCGTCCTCAAATGTTGCTCATGTTATTTCTCATTCTTTGATTATATTAATATGTCATCCAAAAAGATGATAACCAATACATCTAGAAATGGTTCGAAGATATCATGCATCAAGGTCATAAAGGTTGCAAGTACGTTAGTTAGACCAAAAGGCATTATCGTAAATTCATAATGACAATATCATGTTTGAAATGTAGTTTTAGAAATATCAGATTCTTTAATAAGAATTTGATGGTATCCTGACCATAGATCTATTTTGGAAAAGCATTTGGCACCATGTAACTGGTTTAGGAGGTCATTAATTCGAGGCGAGGGGTACTTATTCTTTATGGTTAATTTGTTAAGTTGACTATAATCTATGCATAACCTGATGGTCCCATATTTCTTTTTAACAAATAATATCGGTGCACCCCATGGAGAGACACTTGGCCTTATCTTACCTTCCTTAAGTAGTTGAGTTAAATGGATTTTTAATTTAGTTAATTCGGGGATTGACTACCGATAGAGAGCTTTGACGACAGGTTCTTCCCTAGGAACTAGATGAATTGCATGCTCTACAAATTGTTTAGGAGGTAAGCTATTTAATTATTCAGGAAACACATCTTTAAATTCTTGTACCACAAGTTTAATATTAATATCTATTTTAAATTTATCACTTGTTTGAAAAAGCATAACACAAAATATTTTATAATTTTTCCTTGCACTATGCTTAACTTCCATTGCTATAATGGTTTTAATTTGTAGAGGTCTCTTCTCCCCCTATAAAATGTGACATGTCCCCATGTTAAGGTTTAGGACAACTTGCTTGTTTTCACAACCTAGGAAAGCATTATTTTTCTCCAACAAACTCATACCTAGAATAGCATCATATGTACCTAGATTCAATATGTAAAAATGATCATATGTTACAAGGTTGAATAACTCGAATTTTTAATTTTTAATTGCACCCTTTTGTCTAACTATTCTACCATCTGCCATTTCGACATCTAAATGTTTTATTGATTTAGATGCAATCTTTAGTTGTGCTACAACCCTAGGAGAACTAAAGTTATGACTACTTTAATTAACAAGAAAAATAATGGGATGATTATTTCTAGAACCTTTAATTTCAATTAAAGAATGGTAATTTGTAACTACCTTTTTCACCCTAAGTAAATGTTTAAAATATTAAGATAATTAATATATCTATATTTTTATTAAGACTTTAAATAATATTTAAAGTACTTCCAAAAGTAAGTTATTTAATATTATGATAAATGAATTAACCCTACTTAATATTGAATAAGGATTTAAAACTTAGCAACACATTTATGCAACAATATATTACAGAAGAACCTTTATAAAAATTAATGTGCATCAATAATAAGATCATATAAATTCAATAGCATTAATATGCAGTAATAAATAAACCAATGAAACATCACTATCTGCAAATATACATATAAATACATATCTGTGTGAAATCTAGAGAGGGCTCCTATCCAACACATAAAGGATCAGTTACAAGTCTTGAATTTTCACAAGAAGGAAGCACTCTAGGAGGACAACTTCCTACACAGAACCTTACATGCCTTCATGACATGAAATAAATGCAGCCTTGGCTAGGACACTCTTAGGTGTACAATGTACCCCGAGTTGGACATGCATTGTATGCCCCTTCTCCGTTGCCCAATGCCCAACCACAAACCTCAACCATCCTCTTCTTTGTGCTCTCCTTTATTATTCCTTCTCCTGTATTATTCTCTGTATATATCTTCTTTATTAATTCATAGGTTTATATAATGTCACAAGGTGGTTACCAAAAATCACACCCTTTCATAGCTATAATAAAGTTCACAATTACATCTTAATTAATAATCTTATTACAATTTATTTCCATGGGAAAAAGTCATGTAACATGTGCAATAATACAAAGTTCTCTAGTTGTTAGAGAGCATACGTTCTTTATTTGATCTCTTTTGTGTGACAGGTGTTTTTCTTACATATTCTTGGCTTCTGTGGTTGATCATCAACTCTTACACTTCAAAATACTTCTTTTGCAAGGGGATTTAGCCATGGAAGAAGTGAAGATGATGCCATCAAAAGAACGAACGCCATTAAAAGAGGACAATAAAATGATAAGACACACTTTTAAATAAGTAACTAATTGTCAAACCTAATGCAAACATGTAGTTAAGGTTGTTATAAAAGAGGAGGAAAGACTAAAAAATTTTAGATCATTTATTTGTATGCTTGATAAAGATCCTCTTCATCTAAAGATTTTTTTAAAGACTAGATTGCAACTATGTGGGGAAAGAAAATAGGTATCTATATTTACTTAAAAAATGATTTAACATGTCCTGTTTATTATAGATCCTCTTCATCTAAAGAATATTTTAAAGACTGGATTGCAACTGTGTGGGGAAAGAAAATATGTATCTATGTTTACTTACAAAAATGATTTAACATGTCTTGTTTATTATTTTATTCAAAACATCTAACATGCAGAAAGGGTTATAAATAATTCCATTTCAGTTGTGTGGAGAAAGAAAATAGGTATCCATGTTTACTTTTTGCAAAATGATTCAAATTTGTTTATTTATTGTTTTATATAACAATTTTAAATTGCAAAAAAAATTTAAAAAATTACTAATATATTAAATATGGATAAATCTATTTTCAGAATAGTTTCATGAAGTCTTGATGCTTCTTCTAGTGACATCCTAATCAATTTAGACCTAAAATTGATTAAAATAAAAAATTGCCATTTCAAATTTATGTTTTAATCTCTCAAGGTCTATTTTATTTCAAATAAATATCTAAAAATAAATTTCTATTAACATAAAAATACATATCTTTAATATTTTGTGAATTCGATTTGAAAGCAAGAAGAGTCAATGTGGTGTGGATTTGTTGGGAGAGTTAAAATCGATGTTGTACTCTTAAAAGAGATAACCTCTAATGAAGACATCCAAAAATCCATCAAACTGCGATACACCTATTAGTAGTAAGACTAGTGTTCATTACATATAAGGTGAAATGGTTTCCTGGAACTTCACAAGACGAAAACTAAATTGAAAAGTCATATGTCGTGTCGAACGGGATTGAATTTTTCAACATCGTAACAGTGACTGGAATTAATGGAAGCCGTGCTAACACAAAGCAATGACGTGTTGACTGGGAATGGAAGTGAGTACTTTTCCAAGTTCCTGCAGAGGAAAATGTGGTCATTTGCAGGAATATATCCATTGGAAATCAAACACAATTATTTTTCACGGTAATAATATGCTCTCTATTGTTTCATTGTGTTTTAGTGTTAAATGAGCTCTGCTGCGGATGTCATGACAATGTTCCGATATTTTATCTTCTTTTTTCACTTGTCTTTTTTGCGATTGTGTTCTTCTTAAAATAAATGAGGAAAGGCTTAGAAGAGGATAAATGAATTAATCAAATATATTTATTTAATTAAACAGGACAATTTTAGGTGTCTATACCTATCTAAATTAAATTTATATTAAAATTTAATAATATCTAATTTCTTATGATTTATTATTTGTCATCTTTGTATTTTATTACTAGGTGTTCCACAATAATGTGTTCCACTTTTTGGCACATCATGATTATTTTGTGAAATCATTTTTTTTTTTTTAAATGTAATGATTTAATCTTTGAATGGATCTATTTAAATGATTTTAATTGAAGAGGGTTAGATCAAAATCTCTTATGTCAAACCCCCTTGGATAGAACCCCTCTATTCTTAAATCATACCAACAAAGGAGTCTTCTTTGCACCATCAAAATGTGAACAAAAAAATCACTTTTTTTTCTTACCTTATGGTGGGTCAAATGAATTCATTTAGAAGTTACATTTTGTAAGTGTCTCTAAGTCCCATTATAAGATTTCCAAATAGTATAATTTTGAATATATTTTATTTATTTCTTATTTATATTGACTGTAGGTTTTCCACTAAACATTATGGGCTTTGTCTTGCATACATGAAAAAATAGGAAAATAGAAATAAATAATTTTAAAAAATATGTTCCTTAGGTATTGATATCTTCATTTCCACAATAAAAAATTAATTCAATTCAAATGCATACCAAAAAAGTAATGTGATGCAACACAAACCTCTATCTAAATTACAATTACTTTGACTTTGAAAATTAATTGAAAAAAGTACATGCAATAAAAAATTATGAAACAATCTCCGTACACTAGATATTGGTGTGGAAAACATATATTTAAAAAATAAAAAATTGTATCCTTTCTATATAAAAGCTATGCATTCTAACATAAAAATCACTTGTTAAAAATGTTGCTTACAATAAAAAGAAAGTTAATTAAAGTTGTGTAAAAATTATTTGCATTTTATTGAAAAAATTTTAAAATATATATTTATAATTTATACATAAAATCTCACAAATTATTGGTTTGCATCATATTCAAATTCTATATAGTTTAGTTTTTATATGTGTTAGAAAGTGAAGTAGTGAAAAATTTTGATCTCATAATTCTTTTGATGCTTCTGGACTCGATTGTGTGCAAATTTTTATCATCAACGTTTTGAATCACACTCCATGATCCATCATCAAGATGAGAGTTCAAAGGAGGAGAAAGATGGTAAGTTGCAGATCTAGACTGAATATAAAGATGAGAGAGGGAAGAGAGAAAGAAAGCACTGTTGAAATGTGTCGACTGATCAGCAAAGTACTGTACACTCAGCACATATTCTCGTCAGGGTCAGGGGTTCGGGGGCGGCAGCCCTTGAGAAAAGCAGGGGTTCAGGGGCGAGAGCCCTCGAGAATTTTTTTTTGATGAAAACCGACATTGTAATAAAACCCTAAAAAGGATGACTTTATTTTTGCCCTAAAAACGCATGTTATAAGTGGCTGGGATGCTTAAGGCATTGTAAGGTTGATGTACTGTTTTTGCTGGATAATAAGAAAGATTGGACGACTGTGTATGGTGGATGTAACCCATTCTGGGTGAACCACGTTAAATCTCTGTGTTATCTGTGTCCTGTTTTATTTCTTTATCTTTTGTATTTAAATCTGCATATAATTGTTAGTTCATATTTGCTTTAGATCTGTTTGAAACCCTAACAATTGGTATCAGAGCGAGGTATTCTGTAAATTGGCAGGACTCTTAGATTTGAGTGGGAGCAATGGAGGATTCCAAATTTAAGGTTGAAAAGTTTAACGACCAGAATTATTAGTTATGGAAAATGCAGATGGAGGATTACTTGTATCAAAAGGATTTGTGGCGGCCATTGGAAGGAAAGGCAAAGAATCTGACCACAATGTCAGATGAAGAGTGGGACATTTTAGATAGAAAGGCACTGGGATCCATTCGATTGTGCCTTGTGCCATCTGTAGCATTCAATATAACAGAAGCAAAAACGGATGTAGATTTGATGGCAACATTGGCTAAGTTGTATGAGAAACCCTCGGCTTTGAATAAGGTATTTCTTATGAAGCGTTTGTTTAATTTGAAAATGAGTGAGGGAGGATCTGTAGCGGAGCACTTAAATGAATTTAATACAATTACTAGTCAATTGTCTTCAGTAAAAATTACCTTTGCAGAAGAGGTTAGGGCTCTCTTGATTTTATGTTCTTTGCCAGAAAGCTAGAATAGCTTGGTTATGGCTGTAAGTAACTCTATCTCTGGTAAAAATACTTTGGTATTTGATGATATTGTTGGTGTTATCCTAAGCGCGGAAATGCGAAGGAAAAGCACAGGTGAGACTCCAACATCATCGGGTAGTGTTTTGAATGTGGAGAATAAAGGAAGATGAAAGGAAAGAGGAAAAGGCCCTTGGAATGAGAAGTCACGAGGGAAGTCAAAGAAAGGACGCTCTCAATCTAGAGGAAAGAAAGATTGCTGGTACTACGGAAAGCCTGGTCATCTAAAGAAAGACTGTTGGTCTCGAAAAAACAAAGAAGGAGACAAAAATGAAAATGACAGTAAGGAAGCTAATATCGCAAGTAATACTTTACAAGATGCTTTAATCTTATGTTTGGATAATGTAAATGATTCCTGGGTAATAGATTCTGGGGCTTCATTTCATGCTACACCCCATAAAAAATATTTTCTAGATTATGTTCAAGGTGATTTTGGATAGGTATATTTGGATGATGATGAGCCCTGTCAAATTGTTGGAAAAGGAAAGATAAAGATCAAGTTACAGAATGGAAATGACTAGTTTTTGTAGGAGGTAAGACATGTTCCTAATTTAAGAAGAAATTTAATTTCTGCGGGGCAACTAGCTAGTGAAGGTTGCATAGTTACCCTCTCAGACAGTATGTGGAAGGTCGCTAAAGGATCATTAGTAATAGCTAAAGGTGCAAAGATAGGCACATTATATCTATGTACAGGTGACACTTACTCTACCCTGGCTACTACAGATAAAGTTACTGCAGGGACAACAACAATAAATGTTGCAAGAACAGATTTGATAATGTGGCACCATAGGCTTGGGCACATGAGTGAGAAAGGGATGAAAACCCTTCACTCCAAAAATCTATTGCCAGGACTAAAGAAGATTGATTTAGAGTTCTTTGAAAACTGTGTTTATGGTAAACAGAAAAGAGTCAGATTTCTCAAGGTTGGGAAAGAGAAGAAGAGTGAGAAGTTAGAGCTTGTACATTCAAATGTATGGGGACCGGCTCAAGTATCATCTCTTGGTGGCTCTTGTTATTATGTTATTTTTATTGATGACTCAACCCAAAAAACATGGGTATATTTCCTAAAACAAAAATAAGATGTTTTTGAAACTTTTAAGAAATGGAAAGCTTTGGTTGAGAATGAGACAGGAAAAAAGTTGAAGTGTCTCAGATCGGATAATGGAGGTGAGTATTGTAGCAAAGTATTTGAAGATTATTGCTCCTTAAATGGGATTCAAAAGCATAAGACAGTTCCAAGAACTCCACAGGAAAATGGTGTGTTAGAGAGAATGAATAGGACTATCATGGAACGCACGAGGAGCATGAGATTGCATGCTGGATTGCCCTTACATTTTTAGGCAGATGTTGTACATACTACTGTCTATTTGATAAATAAAGGACCTTCAACCCTTTTGGATGGTGGTATTCCAGAGGAGGCATGGACTGGTAAAAAGATAAATTATTCTTTTCTAAAAACTTTTGGTTGCAAAGCTTTTGTTCATGTTGATAAAGAAAATAGAGCCAAGCTTGATGCTAAATCTTAGAAATGTACCTTCATTGGATATGGGATAGATGAATATGGCTATCAGTTATGGGATTTTGAAAATAAGAAAATAATTAGAAGTAGAGATGTTATATTCAATGAGAAGGTCATGTATAAAGAACAGATGCAAGAAAAGAAGCATGAACAGGACAAACAAGAATATGTGGTGTTGGATGAGATTCCTGAAAATGAAATGCCACAGGTACCTGATGCTTAGCAACAACAGATTGTCCCACAAACTCCTACAAGTGTTAGACATTCTACGAGGACAAGTAGACCCCCTGAAAGATTTTCTCCTTCTTTGTATTCTATTTTATTAATGGATTCTGGTGAACCAGAAGAATATGAAGAAGCAATGCAGGTAGATGCCAAACAACAGTGGGAGCTAGGCATGAAAGAGGAGATGGACTCCTTGATGAAAAATAAGACTTGGGACTTAGTCCCTTTACTTGCAGAAAAAAGAGCCTTGCCTAACAAATGGGTTTATCGGCTAAAGGAGGAGGAAGGAGGTCAGAAAAGATATAAGGCCAGACTTGTGGTAAAAGGTTTTGCATAGAAAAAGGGTATAGATTATGATGAAATATTTTCTCCAGTTGTAAAAATGACTTCAATTAGAACTATACTTAGTCTTGTGGCTGCAAATGATTTACATCTTGAACAATTAGATGTCAAAACAGCTTTTCTCCATGGAGATTTGGAGGAGGAAATTTACATGTTGCAACCATAGGGATATGAGGTCAAAGGTAAGGAGAACTAGGTGTGCAAGTTGAAGAAAATTCTGAATGGCCTAAAGCAAGCACCCTGACAATGGTATTTAAAATTTGATAGTTTCATGGCCGAACACGGTTATCATAGATGTCATTCTGATCATTGTGTATATTTTAAGAGATTTGATAATGGTAGTTATATTATCCTGTTGCTTTATGTTGATGACATACTTATTGCTGGGTCTAACATGCAACATATAAATGATCTTAAATAGAAATTAGCTAGGTCATTTGCTATGAAGGATTTGGGTGCAACTAAGAAAATTCTTGGTATGAGGATTACACGGGATAGGAAAAATAGAACCTTGAATTTGTCCCAAAGTGAGTATATAAAGAAGGTGTTGAAAAGATTTAACATGCAGGATGCAAAAGCAGTTAGTACACCTTTGGCTAGTCATTTCAAATTGACTAAGGAGATGTGCCGAAAGGCACAAGAAGAGGTTAATAAAATGTCTGACATCTTGTATTCATTAGCTATTAGCAGTCTGATGTATGCAATGGTATGCACAAGGCCAGATATTTCACATGCAGTGGGAGTTGTGAGCAGGTTTATGAGTAATCCGAGTATGGAACGTTGGAATGCTGTGAAATGGATTCTTCAATATTTGAAAGGAACTACTATGAACGCATTATGTTTCAAAGGATCTAATGTTGCTCTGAGTGGATTTGTTGACTCTGATTTGGTGGGTGATATTGATTCACGGAGGAGTACTACAAGGTATGTTTTTACTATAGGGGGAACTGCAGTCAGTTGGATTTCTAGGCTGTGAAAGGTTGTTGCACTTTCAACCATTGAAGTTGAGTATGTTGTTGCTACAGAAGCCAGCAAGGAGATGATTTGGTTGCAATGTTTTCTAGAAGAATTGGGTCAGACACAAGAGGATAGCCCATTGTATACTGATATCCAAAGTGCCATTCATCTTGCGAAGAACTATGCTTTTCATTCAAGGACAAAGCACATTCAGCTTAGGTACCACTTCATCCGGATTGTTTTGGAGGAAGGTTAATTACGGCTTGAGAAGATTCACACAAGTGAGAATCTTGCCGATATGTTCATGAAGGCAGTTCCATAGGAGAACCTGATTTCTTCATCAGTTTATGTTGGTCTTCTTGATTGATAATTGTGGAATTTATACCAGTCGATTCCTAGTGTTTTATCCAGCGGATTTTGCATGTACAGTGGTGTCATGTAGTATCAGTCTCCAAGTGGGAGATTGTTCGGTGTGGAGCCTGATCAGTCTCCAAGTGGGAGATTGTTGAAATGTGGCAATTGATCAGAAAAGTATTGTACACTCAGCACGTATCCTCGCTGAGGTCTGGGGCCGGGCCGGGCCCCGGGCAGGGGTTCGGGGGCGGCAGCCCCCGAGAAAAGCAGGGGTCCTGCCCCTGAGAAAAAAAATTTGGGGTATTTTTTTGATGAAAACTGACATTGTAATAAAACCCTAAAAAGGCTGACTTTATTTTTGCCCTAAAAACACATGTTATAAGTGGTTGGGATGCTTAAGGCATTGTAAGGTTGATGTACTATTTTTGCTGGATAATAAGAAAGATTGGACGACTGTGTATGGTGGATGTAACCCATTCTGGGTGAACCATGTTAAATCTCTGCGTTATCTGTGTCCTATTTTATTTCTTTATCTTTTGTATTTAAATCTGCATATAATTGTTAGTTCATATTTGCTTTAGATCACTTGAAACCCTAACAAGCATGCATAACGAGGAAGGAAATTTAAAAAAAGAAAGACTCACAACTAGAGAAAACTAAGAAAAAAAAAAAAGGTATAATAATATTACATTACAAATATATATCAATATACCCATGATTAGAGAAAACACATAAATAAAGTAATAATATTTCATTTTATATATATATATATATATAATGAAATATTATTACTTTATTTATGTGTTTTCTCTAGTTGTAAGTATATTGATATATATCTGTAATGTAATAATATTATACCTTAATTTTGTTTTCTTATTTTTTTCTAGTTGTGAGTCCTTCTATTTGTATTTCCTTCCTCATTTTGCGTGCTTTCTTTCTTTCTCCCCTCACTCATCTTTATATTCAGTCTAGATCTGCAACTTACCATCTTTCTCCTCCTTTGAACTCTCATCCTAATGATAAATCACTGAGTGTGATTTGAAATGTTGATGATAAAAATTTGCACACAATTGAATCTAGAAGCATCAAAAGAATTATAGCATGGATTGTGGAAATATGATATCATTAATGTTGATCTCACTATCTTGATTTGGCCAAAAAGTAGAACGCATTATTGTGGGTTGATCCTATTACTTGTGCATGTTGTCTCCTCCATATTCTCTTAGCTTTTCTAGATTATGTGCTTGGAAGATTTATCCTTTCCACAAATATTTTATTTAAAAGATCCTTTTACTAAGTTATTAATTTATTCCTTCTCTTCATGATTCATCACCCTCTTAATAATTATATTAGCTAACTTATTACTTCTTTCCACCTATTTTATTAGTTACACATTTATCTATTTATATATTTCTTCTCTTTGTTTTTCTTATGTTTCTTTGACCACTCTAAGTAATCCAACAATAATGGTTCCCAAACTTGGGACATCCTAATTTTTGTTTGAAGTCACATATTATCTAAAAATATAATGATTTAAGTCTTGAGAGGTTCCATTTAAAGGATTGTAAAATTGCAGATGTGATTGTTGTGGATGTGATGGTTATTTTGTTAAGTGGTTGTCATTGATGTCAACACATTAGTTGGCATTGGCGTCTCTATTGTTCTTGGTGTTGGTGATTAGGATATGTATTCCCAAAATCTTTGGTCCTCCAGAAGATATGTTGGTGATTCGAATATTTCAAGTTATTAGATATGGTGTTGATCGATGGTATTCATGTGTATCTTGGTTCTATTCTTATTTGTGTTGCTTTGAGTGATGGTGTTTAGGTCCGGATTAAGTCCAAAATTCGAGGATGTGTAGCAACTTGTGGTGTAGCATGTGTATCATGACTTTTAGGTTCAAAATTTGTAATGATTGTAATATGTTGATCTGACTATTGATGTGTGTTGTGGTATGGTCTATTTCTCATTCCTTTCCACTACTAGAATGTTTAGTGCTAACTTATTTTAGATCTCTATCTTGGACGACTTGGAAGATTATGCTTCCCAAAAGACAATATATATATGAGAGTGATATGATTGAGTTAGACATAGGAAATGTGTGACAATGTTTTGAAGATATGCAAGATTAAAAAGGCAAGATTTGACTATTGGTGAGGTGAGTGAGTGTGTTTGTACTAAGGCACCGTAAGTATTCCGGTTTGTGCAGATTGTTATTCAGTGGTGGATTATTTCTTTCTTTCTCTCTTTCTTCGGCAGTGAGAATTTTTTTGGGTAATGAGCCCACCCACAGTGAGCATTCTAACAGTGAGCCACCCTTTGTAAAAATCACCTTAACTGGTGTTTTATATTGAGAACTAACATTCTTTGTGGTTTTCCCTTCTTGGGTTTTCCATGTCATATCTAGTGTTAATTGTATGATTAGTTGTATGTTTTTTTTTCATGCTATATATATCTGTGTTAATTTAATTATGTTGGTTTAGATCCAGATGTAAGTAGGGTAAAAGAAAATTATTTTAAGTAATCAACTAATTCGCCCCCCTCTCTCAGTTGCCTAGATATTCAACATAGTAGTCATAGACAAAAACAAGACACGTGATAGAGATCAGGTAGCATGAAATGTTGAGTAACAACCCCATGTATACATAGGATTGAGAAGAATTTTACTTATAGCTAAATAAAATTCCAACACAAGAAGAACCAGTTTTGAATTTTTGTTATTGAGAGTGTATTTTGATATTTATTTTATTCCTTGATTTAATTTTTATATATGTCCATTTATATTTTAATTATTAATTCTTATATTTTTTTTAATCATGCTCTTTGAATTACACTAGGCCCATTATTAAGTGAGATGGAAACTATGTAGCTATATACATTATTTTTTCCACCATTTTTTAGTTTTTTGTGGTGAATCAAGACTCATGGAAGGAAAAAATGATCTCCCATTCCTCTTAATAATATCATAATTAACCCTTGGAGGAATTTACATAGGCACCATGCCACTTCGATTAATGGCCTTATACTTTTGTAGGGGTCAATTGAGCTCATAGGAGCTTGCTCACCATTGTCCACTCACTCTTAGTCATTGTATCATTCAAAAAATAAAGGTTACTTCTAATGAAAGTGCCACCTTCAACAAGTCATCACAATTTATTCCACCTCTCTTTACGAAAGAATTTGACATTTATTAACAATGTGAATGTGATCCAATAGACTCCCAAAGTAAACCTTTGTCAAATGAATAAATCTACAATATCATTATTAATTAAGAAGGAAAATTAGTAGTCATAGATAATAACAAGACACTTGAGAGAGATTGGGTAGCATCAAATGTTGACTAACAACCCCATGATACATAGAATTGAGAAGCATTTTAGCCATATCTAAAGAAAATTCCAACACAAGAAGCACGAGTTTTGAATTTATGTTATTGACAGTGGATTTTGATATTTATTTTATTCCTTGATAATTTTTTTGTATATCTCTATTTATATTTTAATAATTAATTCTTATATTTTATTATTTTTTATCATGCTCTTTGAATTACACTAGGCCCATTATTAAGTGAGATGGAAACTAAGTAGCTATATACATTATTTTTTTCAACATTTTTAAAAAAAATTTTATGGTGAATAAAGACTCATGGAAGTAAAAAATGATCTCCCATCCCTCTTAATAATTTAATTATTGACCCTTGGATCAATTTACATAGGCCCCATGCCATTCCGATTAATGGCCTTATACTTTTGTAGGGCTCAATTGAGCTCATAGGAGCTTGCTCACCACTATCAACTTACTCTTAGCCATTGTAGCATTCATACAAGAAAGGTAACTTCTAATGGAAGCACCACCTTCAACAAGTCATCGCAATTTATTCCACCACTCTTTATGAAAGAATTTGACATTTATTAACAATGTGAATGTGATCCAATAGACTCCCAAAGTAGACCTTTGTCAAATCAGTACAATATACAATATCATTGTTAATTAAGAAGGAATTAATAGTCATAGATAATAACAAGACAGGTGAGAGAGATTGGGTAGCATCAAATGTTGACTAACAATCTCATGTATACATAGGATTGAGAAGCATTTTAGCCATAGCTAAAGAAAATTCCAACACAAAGAAGCACCAGTTTTGAATCTTTGTTATTGATAGTGGATTTTGATATTTTTTTTATTCCTTGATTAAATTTTTATGTGTCCATTTATATTTTAATAATTAATTCATATAAATTTTATTACTTTTTTATCACGCTCTTTGAATTACACTAGGTCCATTAATAAGTGAGATGGAAACTAAGTAGCTATATACATTATTTTTTCCACCATATTTTAATTTTCGTGGAAGAAAAAATGATCTCCCATCCCCTTAATAATATCATAATTAACCCTTGGAGCAATTTGCATAGGCCCCCCCACGCCACTCTGATTAATGGCCTTATACTTTTGTAGGGGTTAATTGAGCTCATAGGAGCTTGCTCGCCATTATCAACTTACTCTTCACCATTGTAGCATTCAAAAAAGAAAGGTAACTTCTAATGGAAGCACAACCTTCAACAAATCATCACAATTTAATCCACCACTCTTTACGAAAGAATTTGACATTTATTAAGAATGTGAATGCGTTCCAATAGACTCCCAAAGTAGACCTTTGTCAAATCAATACAATCTACAATATCATTGTTAATTAAGAAGGAATTAGTAGTCATAGATAATAGAAAGACACGTGAGAGATTGGGTAACATCAAATGTTGACTAACAACCCCATGTATACATATGACTGAGAAGCATTTAGTCATAGCTAAAGAAAATTCTAGCACAAGAAGCACCAGTTTTGAATTTCTGTTATTAATAGTAAATTTTGATTTTGATTTTTTTCCTTGATTAAATTTTTATAAATATTCATTTATATTTAATAATTAATTTTTAATATTTTATTATTTTTTATCATTCTCTTTGAATTATACTATGCCCATTATTAAGTAAGATGAAAACTAAATAACTATATACATTATTTTTTCCACCATTTATTTATTTTTAATGATGAATCAAGACTCATGGAAGGAAAAAATGATCTCCCATCCCTCTTAATAATATCATAATTAACCCTTTGTTCCTTGTAGCAAGTTGTCATGACAAGCTCAGAGTAAATTAATCAATGATGACATCCATATAAATTTAGACAAAAGGGGTTATAATAATAAAAATGACTCAAAAGCACAATCTCTTGATAATGGAAATAGAATTGATGAGAAATATTAAGAGGTGGTTCTTTAAGCTAATAGCCTATATTTCATTCTTAAATGTGCTTCATTTGCAATGAGATTTAACCATGGAAGAAGGAAAGATGGTGACATCCATTAAAAGAGGAAAACATAATGGTAAGACAAACTTTTACCTAAGTAATTAATTGTAAAACCTAGTATAGAAACGTGGTGAAGGTTGTTATATAAGAGGAGGAAAGAATTAAAATTATTATGATATTTTTATATACACAAATAAAGATTTTCTTCATCTAAGAAATTTTGTATGACTAGATTGCAACTATGCGGGAAAGAAAATAGGTATTTATATTTACTTTTGCAAAAATGATTCAACATGACTTGTTTATTATTTTATTTATAAATTCTAATAAATAAGAGATAAACAATTCTATTTATATGGATAAATATATTTTTAGAGTAGTTTCATGAAGTCTTGATGCTACCTCTAGTGATATCCTAATTAATTTGGACCTAAAATTCATTGAAATAAAAATAATCATCCCTTTAAATTTAGTGTTTAATATCTTATGTCCTCAAATTATTTTTAATTTTTTTAATATCATGAGATAACTCAGTGACTTAGTCCCGCGATCCAATCACACCTTGCCTCAGTCTTACTTTTTGTCAATTTTTGGGGTATAGAGGGGGCGAGTTGAGGTGAGAATACCTCAATGGTTTATTAAGAAAGCTAAAACAACTCAGTCGCTGCGTAAACCCAATTAACGAGAGTTGAACCTTGGACCTACATGGGAAGGGCCCCAAAACTTGGCACAAACTTACCAAATGTTTGAGTTATGGGCGCAAGCCCCTCATGTTGCAAATAATTAACCAATGTGTTATAGAATAAAAAAAATAGATCTAGTTTGTCTCAATTAAATATTTAAAATAAATTTCTACTAGCATAAACATACAATAGGAGAATTCAATGTGAAAGCAATCAAATTCAATGTGATGTGTATTTGTTGGGAAGTTTAATTAAATATTTTATTCTTGATCTTAAAATCTCCAAACTTTGTCAACATGAAGCCATTACATGGAATATTGTAAGACCTCCATTATTTTTAGACATGTAGAATTGACACTTAACTATCTACAACTAAGGTTTGAAGGTGTGACTCATCATGCAACTTGTCAAAATAACATGTCTACTACAAAGTGTCCAAAAAATGACCTTTTAAAGATTTCACAAAACTTAATTAAAAATCGCCTATTAGTTGAATAAAAAAAATCATTTGTTATTAGTAGAATCTCGTATTTCTATGTAAAATATAATTTATATGGAACTTAAATGGACCAAATACCTATTAGTAATCATAGATGTTTGTTATCTCTAACTTTTATATCCAACACAGAAAGATCAATAGTTGAACACAAAAGAAAATTTGTTGTTATAAAATCAACACACTATCATATAAAATACAACTTATATCCAACACATATGGACATATAGTTAAACACTAAAATCTTTGACAATCCGTCAAATTTTATGGTAAAATACAAAGCATTTATTGTACTCACCTTTTATATTTGTGATAAGATAAATTATTGATATGAAAAACTTCAAGCCATATACATTGAGGCTCCAATAGTTGTACACATAAGAATAATATTTTTTCACTATGATAACAATACTTGTTTAAGTGGGCATCTTATGTTATTAAATGAGCATCTTATTTTATAAATGATGTACTGGATAGCTGGATAGCTATGATACTTTATTTGAAATAAAATGTTGTTTATTTCACTTGTCAATAAATGTATTTATTTCTTTTTTATAGTGTGCTCAAATATTAGTGCATTTTAATCAACCTTTGATAATTTTTTGATTTACAATTAGATTATTATTTTTTAATTGCATCGAAGGTGTGTACCTTATTTGAAATGCACTGACCTGACTGAGTGGATCTACGACTGTCAAGCCATCTCAAACGATGCAAGACGATTGTGAAGCCTTCAATCGTCCATCATTTTTGTCGTCATATTTTTTTGCCCTTTTACGTCATCGCTTTTTCTTTTTCCATTGTTTTTCGTCATTTATGTCAAATTTTACTTCGCAATACTCTTACGGTCATCAGCAAGTGGAAAACCCAAGAAAAATGACAAAATGCAAAGTGAGCCTCAAGTTTGATTAATTTTTTATTATTTGGCATTCTTCACCAATTTCTCTGTTTTCTGACTTCTTTTCTCCTTTTCTGACGATTTCCTCTTATTAGGTTCTTGCAGCCACCGAGAAAAAAGACCTAAAAAAATCCTGTACAATACTTCTATTTTTTAAATTGGCTTATGAGTGCATTCATAAAGAAGAAAATTGATTAAAAAAAACCTATAAGCTATTAGATAACATTTAATTTTGTGATTAATTTTTCTTGAAACATTTCTAAGTTTGATAATTGATTTAACTAACTTTAATTAAATAAAATAACCTTGCTTAAAGGTGGGGATTTTAAGTTAAAAAATACTTACCATAGTTTTAAAGTTCTTTATTTTATGTTTTATATTAGAATTTATATTTAATTAAAAAATCATTTTGAATTTCGTTATATAATTATAATTCTAATAATTAATTAAATGTTTATAAAAGGATAGTTCATTTACCCCCCAATAGATGTTTTTCATTGATAGGATGGATGGCATGCGTGCAAGGGCGTTTGAGCGATCGAGCTAGGGTTTCGTGGCCCCAGTTCATGTGCAGGGTAGTTGCAAAAGCGGTGGGGAAGGGCTTTGCTGGGGGTTGGGGGAGCTCAGCGGTTGCGGGGGTGGTGCTAGATGAGGAGGGTGCTGCGGGGGTTTTGGGGGGCGGGGCTTTGGCTGTGCAGGGGCGGGGTTGAGGCTGCACGGGGCTGGGTTGAGGCTGCGCGGGAGTGGGGTTCTAGGTTGCTGCGGCTCTCTTCTCGTGGGTTGGGGGGTGTCAGCAGGCCCTCCTTTCGGTGGTGTGGGAGGGGGTGCCTTGGGCATTGTACCTCTTTGTGTGGCCCCTTTAGGGTGGGGGTGCTTGGCCCTCGTTTTGTTTTTTTTGCTGTTTTGATGTCGACACTTGGTGGTGAGGCTTCGTTGGCTGTGGCAGCTATGAATTTTTCAGGCTATGGTGGGTTCAAAACCCCCACTTCAGAGTATGAAGACTTTTAACAATAATCTCTTTTCATCTGATTCTGGGAATGGGAATGCAGGCAGTTCTTGGATTAGGAAGACTAATGGATGTCTGGAGAGATGCATCAAGAGGTCAAAGTTGGTCATTCCACCTGAGATGTTAGCTGAAGACATTGATTATTTTTCAAAACACTCCCTTTATTGCAAGTTTTTGGGAATGAAGGTGTCCTTGCAGTTTTTGGAAAACTAGGCGCAAAGGACTTGGGCCCCGGAAGGGGAAATGGAGATTATGCTATTGGCAAATAACTATTTCATGGTTACTTTCAACTGCATGGAGGATCGCCATAGGGTATTTGAAGGCAGCCTGCATTTTTACAACCAAGTGGGTATGTTCATCAAACCTTGGCATGCAGTGTTTAATCCATCGGAGGAGCTTCCAAATAGGGTTCCAGTGTGGGTTCGGCTACCACATTTTCCTGTGGAATGTTGTCGAGAGGATGTGTTACTGATGCTTACTGCTCTGTTAGGGAGGCCAGTGGGGTCTTCAATGCAAACCCTAGGGAGAAAGGTAATGACCTTTGCGCGTATTTGTGTTGAAATTGATCTTAGTAAACCACTGCCAGATGCTATAGATATGTGCATAGGTTCTTATTCTTGGGTTCAGTAGTTAGATTATGAGACTCTTCTATTTCGGTGTCGTCTGTGTCATGAGTACGGTCATTTACAGCGTAAATGTCCTAGATATAAACCAACGGTATGCCAATCTCAGTAGTCAGACCCAAGCCCAAATAGGGCTGAGAAAGGGAAAGTTGCCATGTCAGTCGAGGTTGAGGGCACTGATGGTTTTGTTGCAGTTAAGACAAAGAACAAGAAACAAGGTCAAAAGAGGCCCTTTTAGGAGAGACAGGGGGAGGAGTCCTTCAACAGATTCGAGGTCCTGGATGATCTTAGCCAGTAGGAAGTTAATCTGGGGTCTATCCCTCTGGATCAAGGTGCATCAAGGGGGGTACCGAAAAGTGTAATTGAGGACTCTACCCAGGCCCTGCTAGTGGTTGGAAGCCAACAAATGGAGATGCAACAGCTAGTAGGGGTCCATCTGGGACCCATTCCTCGCTTGGAGGAGCATTTGGTTGAGGGGAAGGGTTCTCCAACAACTTTGAAATTGGACTCAACTGGGGTGAAAAGTAATAAGTCCTCCGCACTCCTGGGTCTGCATCAGAAAGATATTAAGAAAAGTGCTTCAGAGAAGAGCTCAAAGGCTGGCAGAAAGAAGGACCTGGATAAGATCAAATTGATGGGGGAGAACTTGGTGGAGTCAGGGTTAGTAAAGACTTTGGATTCACATTTTTCCAATCCCCCTAAATGATTGTGCTTTCATGTAATGTGAGGGGCTTGAACAGTGGCCCTAGACAAAAAGCAGTTCGGGATTTGATTAGGAATCATTCACTAGATGTTCTATTTTTGCAAGAAACTAAACTCTTAGTAGAGAATATGATGGGTCTAGTGCCAAAGTTGTGGGGGAGAGGTGAATGTCAGTGTGTTGGGGCTTTTGGATCCTCTGGAGGGGTGGCATGTCTTTGGAACCCTTCAAGATTTCATCCGGTATGGTGGCCTGCATCTAGATCTTCTTTATCTGGGGTCATCTCTAGTCTTGAGACTGGAGAACCCATTCTATTTTCTAACATCTATGCCCCTATAGATTTTCTGGGTAAGCAAAACCTTTGGTCCCATATTTCTTGTATGCGAAGGCTAGCCCCTTTTCATCCTTGGATTATGGTAGGTGACTTCAATGCTATCCTTGAGTTGAGTGAGAAGAAAGGGGGTGTCATGCGCTTGGAACCTTCTTCAGTCTTGTTCCAGGATAGTATATCCTTGTTGCACCTTGTTGACATTAAGCCTAGCAATGGTATGTTCACTTGAAACAGTAGGAGGATGGGAGAGTATTGGATTGCAGAGAGGCTGGACCATTTCCTGGTCTCTAGTTTCTAGATTGGGGGAGGGTGGTCCACAAGTTCCAAGATTCTTCACTGGAGAGGGTCAGATCACTGGCCCATCAAACTGGTTTCATCTTCGGCTTAGGTTGCCCACTCTCCCTCTTTCAAGTTCCAACTTATGTGGCTTCGGGATCCTTCCCTTTAGGTCCTTGTTGCAGAATGGTGGAGGAGGGGGAAGCCACCCTTTGGCACTACCATGTACTCTATTGCCACGTAGCTACAATATGTTAAGTATCAGCTTAAGTAGTGGAACCGCCAAGGCTTCGAGAATATTTTTCATGTGAAGAATGTTGCTCAACTGGTGTTGAATGGGATCACCGATGAAATTAGAGAGCAAGGTCTGTCTGAGGAGTTGCTTAGGGATGAGGAAAGGGTTGTCAAAGTGGTTGAGGAATGGGAGCTTCGAGAAGAAATATACTGGAAGCAGAGAGCTCGTATTGATTGGCTTAAGGAGGGGGACAAGAACACTACTTTCTTCTTCAACTCTGTGAAAGAAAGAAGACATGGTAACTCTATTTCTGTTCTGGTCAATGATAGAGGTGAGCAGTGTTTATCCTTACAGGAGATCTCTAGGGAGTCGTTACAGTTCTTTTAGGCCCAATTCAGGGAGGACCCCCTGGGGGATTCGGTGGCGGAAAATTGGGTTCTTGATTGCATTCCATCTTTGGTCATGGGGGAGATGAATGAGAATCTTTTGTGTCCTATTTCATTAGATGAGCTAGAAAGGATAGTCTTTCACATGAGGAAAGGAAAAGCTCCTGGCCTAGATGGGTTCCTAGTGGAATTCTTTCAAGAATTCTGGGATATTATCAAATTGGATTTATTGGATGTGGTCCAGGAGTCCCAGAGGAACAAGCAGATGCTTAGGGCATTGAATGCTACTTTCATTGCTCTTATCCCTAAGTGTGAAGGGGCCAACCGATTAGGATAGTTCTGCCCTATCTCCCTCTGCAATGTGGTTTATAAGATCATCCCTAAACTGATAGCGGATAGATTGAAGAAGTGCTTAGGGAGGGTCATCTCTGAGGAGCAAAGTGGTTTTATGGAAGGTCGCCAAATTCTGGATGGTGTGGTCATTGCTACAGAGACCATTCATTTTATGGCTTCATCCAAGGAAAAAGCTATGTTTATCAAGCTAGATATGGCTAAGGCGTATGATAGAGTCTAGTGGTCCTTCCTTCAAAAGATCCTCAAGGCATTTGGTTTTGCTGACGAGTGGGTCTAGTGGGTTATGAGTTGTGTTACAACTACTTCTTTCTCAGTGCTTATTAATGGAAACCATACTGAGCTATTTGGTGCTTCTAGGGGTCTTCGCCAGGGGGACCCTCTCTCACCTTATTTATTCATTCTTGTGGCTGAGAGTTTGGGGAGGCTGATTAAGAAGAATGTGGGTTTGGGTACTAGTCAAGGTTGGAGATGGGGTAATGACCTCCAGCCGCAGTCACATTTGTAGTTTGTGGATGACACGGCCCTTATGGGGATGGCTTGGGTCAGAGAAGCTACTAATTTGTGGAAGGCCTTGGATGTTTATCTTGAGGCCTTGGGCCAGTTAATCAATGAGGATAAATCTTCTATCATCTTCTTCAATACTCCTGCAACTATTCAAAGGAGGATTGCTCTTATACTGAGATTCCAAATTGGTTCCTTGCCCTTGAGCTACTTGGGTATCCCTATCTCCCTTGGTAAACCTCCTAGGGAGTCTTGGCAGGGCATTTTGGATAAGTTTTGCTCAAAAGTTGATCACTGGACTCACAGATGGCTATCCTTTGTCGGGAGGGTCCAACTGATTCAGTCAGTGGTTCAGGCTCTTCCACTCTATCATTGTATGCTTCATGTGGCTCCTATGTGGTTCTTGAAGGGATTGGATTCTCTGGCTAGGCAATTCTTATGGGCAGGCAATCTTTCCTCATCCAAATGGAGTTTAGTCAATTGGAACTTAGTGTGTAGCCCATAGCAATCGGGGGGTCTTGGATTGAGGCAGTCTATTCTTTTTGGGGAAGCACTAGCTACTAAATTGTATTGGAGGTGGTGTGTGGAACATGATCGTGGCTGGGCTAGGATTTTGGCCAACAAATATATGGCGAGGATCCCAAAGGAGGAAATCCCTAGGTATCCACTTGAGGGAAAGGGCTCTTCGATTTGGGTCACTCTAAAGAAGGGGGCTGCTCTCATTAAGTCCGAGCTCTTTTGGATTTGTAGAAGGGGGGAAGATGTCCTTTTCTGGAATGATTCTTGGGATGGTTATCCTCCCATCCTTGATTAGTTTCCTCATCTTGGGAACCTGAGCCAAAGGTTTTTAGAGGCAGGTCGGTCAAGGGTGAGTGACTTTAAGTCTGCTTCTAGGTGTGGTAGGCTAGATTTGGAGCAGTGGAAGGCTCCTAATGAGTGGCTGGTGGCCAGGATGGAGGTTGAGTGTGCAGAGTTACAGGGCATTCTGAAGTGTAGACACTGTAGCTTCCTCAAGGGAAGGGATGGGCTTGCCTGGTCTCCAAATCCTAAGGGAGTTTTCACGGTGGCTAGTGGATACCGGGAATTGTTGAACTAAGGACTGGAGGAAGGGGAGGTGACCTAGTGGAAACAGGTGTGGAATAATGCTTCTTGGCCAAAGTGTAACTGCTTTGCCTAGACCTTGGCTTTGAACAAATGTCTAACCTGGGACAATATCCACAAACGAGGATTCTTGGGGCCTTCTATCTGTGTTTTGTGTGGTAATGGAGAGGAAGATTCCTCACACCTATTCTTCAGATGTCCCTTCTTGAAGCTTATTTGGCATTATTGGTGGGGGGTGTGGAAGCATTCGTGTGTCCACGCAGACTCTGGTGGAGTTCTGGAGCAGTTTGGGCAGACCTCCTATCTTGTCATCCTTCCTCCAGACTATCTAGTATATTGGGCCCATCTTCATTCTATGGCAGATCTGGCTCAAGAGGAACAGAAGGATCTTTCGTGACGTCAGATTGTTTGTTCAACAAGTTTGGAATAGGATTATTGCCATGATCCGGGAGACAATCGAAGCCAAATGTGAGGTGAATTTTCCATTGAGTAGAGATGAGGTAGACATTGTGAGTAGGTTTGGCCTACAAGAGCTGACTCTGGCCTTAGCTTATGTCAGGAGAGGTAGAAGGGCTACGAAGAAGGTTCAAAGGGTGGGAAGGTGGATACCCCCTCAGGATGGGATTATCAAGATTAATACTGATGGCTCATCTAGGGGTAACCCAGGCCCAACTGGTGTTGGGGGTGTTGGCAGGAATAGTAGGGGGGAGGTAGTTTTCCTCTTCTCGGTTCATAAAGGGAGGCACTCTAATAATTTCATGGAGGGATTTGCAATTCTCTATGCCCTTGAACAGGCTTGGGAGCAAGGTCAAAGGCATGTGATTTGTGAATCAGACTCACAAATTATTGTTAATTTGTTGAATGAGTAGAAGGTTAATGGGATCCAGTGGCAGTTGGTAGGGATTGTTCAGCAGATTCTCCATATTAGCTCTTTAATGGAACAGGTGTCTTTTATCCACATCCCTAGAGAATGGAATAGAGCAGCTGATTGTCTGGCAAAGTGGGCCTCGAAACATGATAGTGATTGGAAGGTTGAAAGTTGGGAGCACCTTTCTAAGGATCAATCTCAGGATTTGCAGAAGATTTTTACTGAGGATATGGAGGGATAGGTTGTTGTTTGTAGTGGGGCTGGCTTGATGGTTCTCTCCTGGGGCCCGGGGCTTGGGCTCTCTTTGTAATTCTGGTTCTTGAGTTTCAATAAAGTTTTTACCCCTTTTATTCAAAAAAAAAAAGTTTATAAAAAAATTAAAATAAGTTAGAATTATTTGCATTTTTAATTAAATAATAATTTTAATGATAATTTTAAAATACTATTATAAGAATTAGATTTAAAATTAATTTTAATACTAAAGTTAAATATAATTAATATTATATAAATATGAATATTATTTTAGTTATCGCACATGATGAATATGTCTCTACATGCGAATATGTCTCTGCAAGCGAAAAAGAGAAGCATTGCAGCGACTTCTTTTTGCGAGCGCTCTTATCCACCGCAGGGAAATCATAGAGGTTCTGCTAATTGTTTTGTTGTTCTGGCTATTAACTCTGAGACTGAGGATCTTGGTAGGGTCATTTCACAGATCTGGGATCAAGAGGCCTTCTTTACAAAAAAAATATACTCTTTGGTTAATGCGACTAGGGCCCCCCCTCCTCTTTACAAGGGCTGGGATCAGGACTGGCATTTGGTTAGCCGCAGAAGGGCATTAGGGCAACCAAACAACCTCAAAAGGATTTCCAATCATTGTCGGGAGGAGGGTTTTGTAAAACCTAACTAGCCAAAGAGTTCCTCTGCTCGCTACATTCCTCCATGAAAAATCCTTGGGCAAATTTTCAGAGGATATGGAAACCTCTGGCCGTCATAATTCTATGAAAATTAAGCACCCTATGTTGGATCTACCTTCAAATTCCCCAGCTACGCCTAACAGGTTGGTCATTGAAATTGATAATTACACCCAGGCTAGGTATCAAATGCATTGCAGCGATAGAATGATCTTTGCCCAGTGAAAAGGCTGGGGGATCCGGTCAGAACAAATTGCTAACTGGGTGTCATCTTCCTTCATTAACCAGGTAAAAATTGACTTCCTTCCTGATAATTTCTTAGCTATCGAATGTGGTAATCGAAATCTTAAAAATTAATTATTTAATGGGGACATATTAAAATTTAAAGGTCTAGGGTTTGATTGCTGGGAATGGCAACCTCTCTTTCTCCCATCCCAATTCAATTCTTGCATGGTTAATAGAGCAATTTCACTTGATAAATTCCCTATAGAATTGTGCAATAATGACTTTTTAAGAATAATAGGCAACAAAATAGGTAAATTTGTAGAAGTCAAAAAATCAGCCCCAAGCTTCTTTAACCAGCTCTTAATCGTTAATATGAATATTAACATTAAATCTTTAGAGCCTATAACTCTGAAATGTGATAAATCTTGTTTAACCTTGGAATTACCTTTTTTATAATGGTCCTTTCGAAGATTCTATGCCAAGGAAGATCCCCTCCGAGAAATCTTTCCTTCTATCATTGCTCAAGTCTAATGGCACTCCATTCATATTCGTGGAAGGAGTGGGTTTTACCCTAGAGGGCTATAAGACTGATATTAACCCTAATCATCTTACCTCAAACCTATATCCTCATAGATCCCCTATTAAGCCCTCTTGCTCCCCTCTTCCTTCACTACTAACTATAAATTGACCTATAGCTGACTCCCCTCTAGGGGATTGAGATCTGGAAGATGGTGAAATCATTGAGGTTATCCCCCAGAAAGAGCAGCTAGGCCTGACAAATATGTCATCATCTAGCTCTCTCATTTCACCAAAGAGGTTGAGTCCCTTGGGGTCTCCCCCTTTAATGGAACAAATTGCCTCTGAGCAATCAGCAGAGTTGGATAGGCCTTCCCCGGATCTAGGATTGGCATCCTTACAGGGTCAACCAATCTCTCTAGTCTCAAGTTTGAAGGGCTTCAAGGAGGCTGAGGTTTGTCCTCCATCTCAAAAGGTTGTTTCTGCTCCAATTGTAGAATCTGAGAATGATCGAGTGACTAGGGAAGTTAAAATCATTGCCAATTTTATAGGGGAAGAAGTAGTAAATGACCTCATGGACCTACTGGTTGATGAAATATATGATGATGAGGAGTTGGAAAGGCAAAGGGATCTCTTTGTCAAAAATCTAGTGGATGTTACTAGAGTCGGCTTAGAAATAGATGAACTCTTTGTAGCATTAGATAACTTAGAAAATGATAATCCAAATACTCTAGGCATTCTCAGTTCTGATAGAAGAAAAGACTCTCCTGACTATGCTAAACATAGTAAGAGAAGAGGTAGGAGATCCCTTGCTAAACTAAGATCAAAGGATGGAGAAGCCAAGGGTCAGTCTAAAATATATACTCTTTTTAATGTAGGGGAGGGGAAGTTCCTCCCCACAGAGCCATGAAAATCATAACTTAGAATGTTAGGGGTTTGAATGCCCCTAACAAACATCACATCTTAAAGTGTTGCATCTCTGATTGTAAACCAGATTTAATGTTAATCCAAGAAACCAAAATGAACTCCTCTGAGATAGCCTTTTTTTAGAAAAAACTAGGCGTTAGACAGCTAAAGCACTCCCTTTCTACAGGGGCCTCAGGGGGCTTAGCCATCATTTGGGACTCTAGATACATCTCGTTTACACCTTTAGAGATTAAGCAAAATTGGTTGGGAGGAGAAGTAGTTAGTTATAAAAATAACCTAAGATTCAAATTGATTAATGTTTACGGTCCTATCCAAAATAGGGATAAGGCAAGGGTGTGGGAGGAACTGGAGTCTTTCCTTAGAAGTTTCCCAAATGATGTATGCATCATTGGGGGTGATTTCAATGCTATCACTAAGGTAGCAGACAAAAGAGGAGGTAGAAGCATACTCCCTCCAGTGGTTGTAGATTTCAATCATTGGATCAATAGGAACTCCCTATTGGAAATCCAGACGACAGATAACACCTTCACTTGGAACAACATAAGGCTTGGTTTCTGTAACATTGTTGAGAAGCTAGATAGGTTCTTTATCCATAGTGGGCTTTCAGATCTTAACTTTACCCTAACTACAAAACTCCTCCCTTTAGCAGAAACTGACCATTTCCCACTCCAACTAACCTTATTATCTGATCACCCCCCTAAAAAATGTCCCTTCAAATTTGAGAGCATGTGGTTCAGAGATGATAACTTTTTAAACTTAATTGAGAATTGGTGGAGAAGCTTTGTTTTATCTAGTTCAAAGATGTTTATTATCACAAGCATGTTAAAGCTTATCAAATGGAAGCTCTTAGAATGGAACATGACTAATTTTGGAAATACTTTCGATAAAAAACTCCTAATAGAAAATGATCTTAAGAATGTTAACATTGAGGTTCTTGAGAAAGGGATGGATGAGCATTTCTTCCTCAAAGAAAAGGCTCTACTCTCTAAATATGAAAAGATACTCTCAAATGAAGAGATCTTTTGGAAACAAAAATTGAGGGAGACTTGGTTGAGTGATGGTGACCAAAATACTAAGTTCTTCCACAATAGCACTAAGTAGAGGAGATGGGTCAATCAAATTTCAAAAATTATGAACTGCCAGGGTTCCATCCTGGAACCGAATGATGTTGCCTCTGAGGCAACAAGGTTTTTTGATAAAATCTTAAACAATATTGAAGGCTCCAACCTCAGAGGCCAACTCAATATTACCAAGAATCTTCCAAAACTCATTAACGATGACCACAACAAAATATTGTCAAAGAAATTCTCTGAGGAGGAGGTTAAATCTGTCCTTATGAAGATGAATCTCGACAAGGCCCCAGGCCTGGATGGCTTCCCACTAGCTTTTTCCAAAAATGTTGGGGTTTTATGGGGATAGAGAACACAAACGCCTTAGAAGGTATTAGGAACTCTGTTAAGATTCTCAAAGAAATCAACAATACCTTCTTAGCTCTCATCCCCAAAAAAGAGAATCTTGAAAGCTTTAATGACTTCAGACCAATAACCCTCTGCAACACTCTGTGCAAACTCTTAACCAAAACCCTAGCAGCCAGACTCCAGAATCTTCTCCATATTATCATTAGTGAAGAACAAACTAGCTTCGTAGCAGATAGATCAATCTATAATGGGGTTATTATAGCCCAAGAGGCCATTCATTTGGTCCATCTCAATAGGGCACGAAGTATGCTAGTCAAATTAGACATTAGCAAAGCTTACGACAAAGTTGATTGGCACTTCCTATGCAAATGCTTGGAGGCCTTTGGATTTTCCAAACCTTGGATCAACCTAATCTTTGAATGTATTTCCACCCCCAAATTCTTGGTCTTGGTTAATGGCTCCCTGGAAGGTTTCTTTAGCAGCTCAAGAGGGCTTAGGCAAGGAGATCCTATGTCCCCCTTCCTCTTCATCATCATGGTTGAAGCCCTAGGTAGATCTATCTCTAAGGCCAAAGAGGAAGGTGGGATCCAAGGAATACCCATTACCAGTGGTCTCCCTCCCTTTACGCACCAGCAATTTGTTGATGAAATGATTCTTTTTGGGCAAGGAAGTGTAAAGGAAGTGAGAGCCTTCAAAGGCATCCTTAATTCCTATATGCTAGCCTAGGGTCAAGAGGTGAATCTGGCCAAGTCTATAGTTTTTATGTTCAACATAGACCCCTCCTTAGGAAAAGTGATCAACAATGTCTTGGGGATTAGTGAAGGAACTCTTCCTTGCAAATACCTAGGCATTCCCCTTGACAAGGGTAGAAGACCCTCAAAATTATGGGACAACTTGGTGGATAAAATCAAGTTCAAGATTAACACTTAGAAAGGAAAATGGCTCTCATCTATAGGTAGAGTAGCCTTGGTTAGATCGGTCTTGTCAGCCATGCCCATTTACCAGCTCTCCTGTCAAGATTTATCTTCTTCTAAACTTGCAGAACTCAATAAGCATCTTAGGACTTTCTTTTGGCAAGGTGCTAATGACAATCGTAAAATATCACTCATATCCTAGGACAAGATATGCAAACCTGACGAAGAAGGAGGTGTTGGCATTAAAAACCTTTGTGATCAGGGCAAATCCTTGGGTGCCAAGTTGGTCTGGAGGATGTTCAGATCCCCCCACCTCAAATGGACTCTCTTGTTGCACCACAAATACCTTAATATAGGGAATCCTATCCAAATATTCAAAGAAACCAACCCTCCTAGAGGGTCTTGCATATGGAATTTTATGTTAGACTACAAGAGGATTATCTCTGACAGACTTACTTGGAACCTGGGGTCCGAGGATAAAGCTCTTTTCTAGTCGGATTTCTGGGGTGGATATAAGGTTATTGATAATATCCATGACTTTGGTACTACTCGTATCCTTCTTGAATCTTATAGAGGACCCCTATTAAACAACTATATCTCCCCCTTAGAAGATGGGGTCGATTGGCAGTGGATTGAGAAGGAAGATGAGGATATCCCGGTAAGGGATAAACAAAAATTTATGGCAATTCTCAAATCAAGGAATATTGCCTTAGGTCATAATGAGGACATGCTTGTCTGGGATGGCTCCCTAAGAGGAGAATGCAACTCCAAGGATGGGTACTCTCTCATCTCCAAATCATTTATAAGACCTATGACTGAGCTTCCTTTGAAACTTTGCTAGGATAAATACTGACTGCCTAAGGTTGTTATCTTCTCCTGGCTTGTGGTTCAAAACAAGCTCTTAACTATGGACAAATTTAGAAGAATGGGGTATGAGGGCCCTAGTAGATGTCCTCTTTGTGAGGCAGACGAGGAAGACACTAATCATATCCTCCTTAATTGCCCCTTTGCTCACAAATGTTGGATCTGGTTCACCAACAAACTTGAATGGTCTACAGCCTTCCCCCACACCATCTTTGGAATGCTCAAGGCATGGCCCCTCCTCAGTCATGGTTGTCTCTTTGAAGGTTTATGGACAGCTCTTCCTTCTTCCATAATGTGGGAACTATGGAAGGAGAGAAATAGACGTCTCTTTAAGAATGAAAAGCTAGATGCTCTCAGAATCATTAATAGGATAGAGTCAGCTATCACCGAGCTCATGAACAACCGACTATCATCGGGCACATTGAAGAATGCCTCTATCACTTATTGGGATGAAAAAATGAAAAAATGATGGGAAGACTTATCCTTTCCTCCCTTTGTAGGAGTTGGTCCTATTGCAAGTCTTTGATCAAGGGATGCATGCAGATGGCAGCCCCCAGGCGAAGGTTGGATGAAGCTAAACTTTGATGGGGCATCCCGTGGCAACGCAGGGTAAGCACGGATAGGATGTGTTGTTCATAATTGGGAAGGCAAGGAACTAGCAACCCTTTCCTCTCTAGTTGGCATCAACACCAACAATTGGGCAGAACTTATGGCCCTGGTGGAGGGTTTGCATTTATGCAAGAAACTAAGAGTTAAGAACTTGGAAATTGAAGGAGATTCGGCTATAATTGTCAATGCTCTGAGGAAAGGTAGTATGCCTAATTGGAGACTAAATACTTTGCTGTCAAAATATCTTGACCTATGCAGAGATTTTGATAGGTTCACAATCAATCATATTTATAGGGAGGGCAATTAAAGAGCAGATGAGCTGACCAACTTGGGTGTCGATGGCATCAATCTCCTAGCTATGCAACCTTAAGGCAAACCCCTTTTTTTTTTCGTGTCCTAAGTTGTCATCAGCATGTTCCTCCTTTCACCCCCTTATTTTTTTCTTGCCCAGACTTTGTTTTAACCCCCTTATTTATTCCTCTTCCTGCCCCCTATATTTTCGTATAGATACTCAGACAAACATTCAGTTTAAAAATTGGCTTCTCAACTGTTGGCATTACAACAAAGAAGGAGATTGTTGGCATTTTAATAAGGATATTGAGAAGGTTGTTGGAGATCATTGATATAACTAAAGAAGGATGATTACTATCTTAATAATATTATTTTGTCATTGATGTCAAGCAATTGATTTTCTGACTTAGAATGATGTTGCCATATCTTAAGAAGTATGTTTTGATGAAAATTAAGAGGTTAGTAAGTGACTCAAAAAGAATGTGATAATGAAGGGGAATAATAAGTTATTCAATGAGCAACTATTACCGAGATAGAAAATGATGAGATCATGTTGTTTTGATTGTTTTGATATCCTACATATGTTGTTTAATATTGTACTATGTCATCGAGCAAAGAACCTAGTAGGTAAACCCCAAGGTTATCGCTATCGGTTAAAGAAGGCAGAATGTAAACTAAGTGAAGTTCAGTATTTACCGAGTAACAACCGAGTTATAATAGATCGCATTGGATGGATAAAAGCATTATTTAATAAAGGATGCTGATGAGCTAGAGATGAATAAATGATTGGTATGTCGTGCATGAAGTGTGTTGAGGATCGACGACATGGAAAATCAAAGAGGAAGTTCTACAACACATATTGAACCGCAATAACCTAGCACAAGTTCCAAGGAAGGAATGCAAGTTCCAAGGCAAGGTAAAATGCTTTCAGATCGAAGGATACAATGAACTAGTCAAGTTTAAAGATTTGATGGCTAAGATTGATCATGGGAAATGTGATCAAGGAGATTAAGCGGTTGGGAACTGTTTATAAATAAAGGAATTGTTGATGAACAATGAATGCGGGCAAATGTATGCACAATGATGCTACAGTAATGTTTACCAAGCATAGATGCTTGAAGAGCTGATTGAAGAATGGATTAAGAAGCCCAACAAGCCCAACCAGGGACAAAATAAGTTGTATGACAGGATTGTTTTGAGCAAATAGAATCTGCTTTAGCATTTCAGATGTGAAGTTGTAGATATATTTTATTACTATTGTTTATTTTGTAAGTGATAGAAAATCTCTTAACTGAGTGGACTTAACAGTCTTATTAGTAAATCCTCTAGCAAGGTAACATTCTAAATGAGTGTTTGAAATCCTTTGACAAGGTCACTTCTAACAAAGTGCAAGACTCTAACAAGTCTAAGGGAAATCCCTTAACCGGGTCACATCTAGCAATGTGTTTGTAATCTGTAACTAGATTAGCTTTTAACCAAGCATACTCTAGAAGGGTATATTTCTTAGTGGGTCCGAAATCCCACAGTGGTTTTTCCCTATTTGGGTTTCCATGTTAAATCTGGGGTTATATGTGTTATGATGTTTTAATTGTGTCTGTTTATAAGTATTGAATGATTTGCAGTCTTAGTTGCATATTAGTAAAGGCTATCAAGGTTGAATCTGTTGAATATATTGAAGATTAAGTTTTTATGATTCAGCCCTCGCCCTCTCATCTCAACTAACAATTGGTATCAGAGCTTTGGACTTCGGAAGAAAAGTTTAAAGGTACTTGAGGTAAAGATCCAAAGATGTACAAAAGGGATGCACCAAAGCTGAACAAGTCTAGTTTCTCCACATGGCAGAAAAGGATGAAGCTGCACTTATCAAGAATTGGAGAATATGCAACATATTATCTGGAGAATGATTACATAGCACCCAACACCAACCCGATGACAATGGAAGAGATAAAGGCAAAGCAAGAACATATTCAAGCTATGATTGAAATAACATTTGCATTAACCGACTTAGAGTTTAATGACCTAGAAGGCTGCAATGATACCAAACCAATGTGGAACAAGCTCATATCTGTGTATGGTGGTGATGAACATGTTCAGAGAGAAAAAGTAGATAGTCTAAGAGGTCAACTTGAATCCATGAGAATGAATGAAGGTGAGAACATAACCCAATAGTGTACAAGGTTAAAGGAGATTGTCAATCAAATCAAAGGAGCAGGAGGAACTATTGAAGAAAATGATGTAACAAGTAAGTTGCTTAGAACACTTCTACCTGCTTATGCCATTTGAGTCTCTACAATCAATGAACTAAGGTCTGTACCAAAAATGCTAGTTTCTTTGGATGCTACTATTGGTAAGCTACATGCATTTGAGTTAAGTAATTTTGATAACAGTGGGTCTTCGGTAAATAAAGTTGAATCTGCATTCAGTTCTTTTCATATTGGTGAGTTTGATGATTACAATGATAGAATGTATAAGTATATTGAAGGAAATCATAGTGGAACAAGTGAAAGATTTCGCAAAAACATGGAAGAGGTACACAAACTATATGAAGAAATAAAAAAGCAAGAAGAGTTTGAAGCATTATTAGCCAGAAGGTTATTGAGAGGAAAAGGTAAGTATAAAGGAAAGCTACCTTTAAAATGTTTTAACTGTGATAGAATGGGACATATGGCTTCTAACTGTCCTAACAAAGAATCTAGTGAAAAGAGAGACTACCGAGATGATAGACAGAAAGACAACCAATACAGAGGACACTGAGACTTTGGAAGGAAAGATAGAAAGACATGCCTAGTAGCTGATGAGGAATCCAACGATGATAAATCTGATGAAACTGATACAGAGGAAGTTGTTTATGTGGCCATCAAAGATGGATCAGATGAAGAAAGGAATGAAGAAAAAGCCCTAATATCTCACATAAATAAAAATGATTCTTGGATCATAGATAGTGGATTCTCACATCACATGACAAGTGATAAACACAAGTTTGTTAAATTAGAAGACTATGATGTAGGTTATGTAAGATTTGGTAATGATGCACCATGTCTGGTGAAAGGTAAAGGATCCATAACACTTCTTGACAATGCTAAATGTGATGATGTATATTGGGTTGAAGGTTTGAAATACAATTTGTTGAGTGTAGCACAGCTAAACAATACAGGATATCAAATAGAATTTCAGAAGGGATGTGTCAAAGTTCATGACAAACATGGAAAGCTAGCTACTACTGGGACACAAACAAAAGGTAATACATTTCATCTTGACTTAACTAAGAACAACTGTCTGTATGCTAAAATAGATGATAACTGGTTATGGCATAAAAGGTTTTGTCATGTAAATTTTGATAACCTAATCAAAATAAGCAAGAAGCACTGAGTAAGAGGTCTACCTAGCTTGGAAAAACCAGATAATGCAATATGTCGTGGATGCCAAATGGGTAAGATGACAAGGTCAAGTTTTATAAGTAAGTCCTACACTTCTTAAGGAATTTTAGATCTTGTACATACTAATCTTTGTGGTCCTATGAAAGTTCAAAGTTATTATGGAGATAGATACTTCATATTATTTGTGGATGATTACTCAAGAATGATGTCAGTTATGTTTTTAAAAGAGAAATTAGAAGCCTTTCAAATGTTCAAATGGTATAAGGCTAGAGTTGAAAAAGAAACATGAAGACAATTGAAATGTCTAAGATCTGATAGAGGAGGAGAATTCATTTTTGATGAATTTAACCTATTTTGCAATGATAATGGTATAAAGAGACAAGTGTCTACACCAAGAACACCTCAGCAAAATGGGATAGATGAAAGAAGAAATAGATCAATTGTAGATTGTGCCAGAACCCTAATGATAGAAAAGAGGGTACCTCAAACATTTTGGAGAGAAGCAATCAGCACTGCAGTTTACACCCTGAACTGAGTACAACTAAAGAAAGGAACTTTGAAGACACCATATGAAATATGGTATGATAAGAAACCCAACATAAGTTATTTTAAGATATTTGGAAGTAGATGTTATGTTCACAAAGATGACAGAAATGGAAAGTTTGATCAGAAAAATGATGAAGGAACATTTCTTGGTTATTCTTCTAGAAGCAAAGCATTTAAATGACTGATAAAATCATCTAACAAAATAGTAGAAAGTGCAAATGTGAAAATTGATGAATTTGCAGAAAGAAATGATGAAGGAAATTCCAAAGAACCAGAAAATTATGAAGAATTTGTTTATGTTCAACCGAGAAATTCTATCGAGAAAGTTGATGAAGAAAATGAAGAGAATACTCATTTACCGAGTGAAGAAGAAGATCATACAGAGCCTACCGGGCCTATATTAGCCAAATATGTTAGAAGAAATCATGCTTCAAGTCAAATTATAGGAGATAAGGATGATCCAGTAATGACAAGGAACAAGCTGAGACAAAACACATGTATGATATCTGAATTTGAACCGAGGATAGTAAAAGAGGCATTTAGTAATGAAGATTGGATAAATGTTGTGACAGGAGAGATTGATCAAATCAAGAAGAATGAAACATGGACATTGTTCTCAAGACCAAAGGAGAAAAATGTAATTGGTACAAAGTGGATTTTCATAAACAAGCTGGATGAAAAAGGAGAGGTCATTTAGAATAAAGCAAGACTAGTTTGCAAAGGTTATGCTCAAGAAGAAGGAATTGATTATGGTGAGACTTTAGCACCTGTGGCAAGACTTGAAGGAGTGAGAACATTGTTGCCATATGCTGCTTACAAAAATTTCAAGGTATATCAAATGGATGTTAAATATGCATTTTTGAATAGTATACTAGAAGAAGAAGTTTACATTGAACAACCTGAAGGATTTATTGAAGACAAGAATAAAGATCAGGTATGTAAGTTGAACAAAACATTATATGGTCTAAAGCAAACACCTAGAGCATGGTATGAAAGACTGCACTCTTATTTGATCAAGATTGGATTTATAAGGACAAATGAAAACAACAACATGTATATGAAGAATGATGAGAACAATGGTACATTTCTTTCAGCCATATTTGTTGATGATATTAATTTTTGTGGAAATGCCTCCCTATGCAAGAACTTTGGAAATGAAATGTGCAAAGAATTTGAGATGTCATTAATCAGTGAAATAAAGTATTTTATAGGTTTACAGATACTACAAATGAAAAATGTGATTTTCATTACTCAATCCAAGTATATAAAGGAAATCCTGAAGAAATTTGGAATGGAGGATTCTAAACCTGTAAGTACTCCTATGACTACTAATTGTAAACTCTCAAAGAATGATGAATATGCATATGTTGATGAGACATTTTATCGATCTATGATTGGAAAGTTGCAATATGTGGTTCACAATAGACTGGATATAGCACATGCAGTAGGTATAGTTGCAACATTTTCTGTAGATCCCAAGGAAACACATATGACAACAATCAAGAGAATTTTTCAGATACCTGAAAGGCACTAAAGATTATGGCTTAGCATATCAAAAAGGGAATGTTTTTGACCTAAAAGTCTATACTGATATTGATTGGGTAGGAAATATTGATGATAGGAAAAGCACAAGCGGTGGAGCTTTCTTCTTGGGAGATAGACTAGGAAGTTGGCTTAGCAAGAAATAAGGATGCATTTCACAGTCAATAGCTGAAGCTGAATATGTCACTGTAGCATTGAATTGTACCAATATAGCATGGATCAAACAACTGTTGGAAGGTATGAATGAGAAAGTTACCAAACCAGTAACTATATTCTGTGATAATACTAGTGCCATTAACATTTCAAAGAATCTGGTAATGCACTCTAAGACAAAGCATATCTCTATAAAGTATCATTATCTCAGAGAACAAGTTCAAGAGAAGAAAGTTATGCTGGAATATATTAGTTCAAAGGAACAAATAGCAGATATTTTCTCAAAGCCACTACCAAGGGACACTTTTGAGTGTCTCAGAAGTCAGTTAGGGGTCCTACCCCTATCTAGTACTCACTGATAGAGTTCGGTAAAAGCATCAATTCTATTAATCTAAAGAATAACTATCTATGAAGTTGATGTTGCTTTAGACTTTAGGAGGTCACCTAAAGTTGTACAATAAAAAGTGATTGAAGAAAAAAATGCTCTTACCGTGAATGAGACTGCAAGGATATTACCTCACAAAGAAAGAAATCGTGAATTCCTTTTTTCTTTTTGGCATTGTTGTCAAAGGGGGAGAAGACTAAATAGAGAAGAGTAATGACAGGAGGAGAAGACTTCAGAAGAAATCTACACATCTGGAGAAGTTGACACAGCAATCAGAATCCAAATCAATTGAATCAAATCAAGTTGGTTTTGACATCAATGCCAAAGGGGGAGATTGTTGGCATTTCAATAAGGATATTGAGAAGGTTGTTGGAGATCATTGATATAATTGAAGAAGGATGATTACTATCTTAATAATATTATTTTGTCATTGATGTCAAGAAATTGATTTTCTGACTCATAATGATGTTGCCATATCTTAAGAAGCATGTTTTGATGAAAATTAAGAGGTCGATAAGTGACTAAAAAAGAATGTGATAATGAATGGGAATAATAAGTTATTCAATGGGCAACTATTACCGAGTTAGACAATGATGAGATCATGTTGTTTTGGTTTTTTTGATATCCTACATATGTTGTTTAATACTGTACTATGTCACCGAGCAAAGAACCTAGTTGGTAAACCCCAAGGTTATTGCTATCGGTTAAAGAAGGCAGAATATAAATCAAGTGAAGTTCAGTATTTATCAAGTAACAACTGAGTTATAATAGATTGCATTGGATTGATAAAAGCAATATTTAATAAAGGATGTTGATGAGATGGAGATGAATAAATGATTGGTATGCCACACATGAAGTGTGTTGAGGATCGACGACATGGAAAATCAAAGAGGAAGATCTACAACACATATTGAACCGCAATAACCTAGCACAAGTTCCAAGGAAGGAATGCAAGTTCCAAGGCAAGGTAAAACATTTTCAGATCAAAGGATACAATGAACCTAGTCAAGTTTAAAGATCTGATGGCTAAGATTGATCATGGGAAATGTGATCAAGGAGATTAAGCGGTTGGGAATTGTTTATAAATAAAGGAATTGTTGATGAACAATGAATGTGGACAAATGTATGCACAATGATGCTACATTTATGTTTACCGAGCACAAAAGCTTGAAGATCTGATTGAAGAACAGATTGAGAAGCCCAACAAGCCCAACCAAGGACAAAATAAGTCGTATGACAGAATTGTTTTGAGCAAATAGAATATACTTTAGCATTTCAGATGTGAAGTTGCAGATATATTTTATTACTATTGTTTATTTTGTAAGTGACAAAAAATCTCTTAACCAAGTGGACTTAACAGTCTTATTTGTAAATCCTCTAGCAAGGTAATATTTTAAATGAGTGTTTGAAATCCTTTGACAAGGTCATTTCTAACAAAGTGCAAGACTCTAACAAGTCTAAGGGAAATCCCTTAACCGGTTCACATCTAGTAATGTGTTTGTAATCTGTAACTGGATTAGCTTTTAACCGAGCATACTCTAGAAGGGTATATTTCTTAGTGCGTCTGAAATCCCACAATGGTTTTTCCCTATTTGGGTTTCCACGTTAAATCTGGTGTTATATGTGTTATGATGCTTTGATTGTATCTGTTTATAAGTATTGAATGATTTACAGTCTTAGTTGCATATCAGTAAAGGCTACCGAGGTTGAATCTGTTGAATATATTGAAGATTAAGTTTTTATGATTCACCCCCTCCTCTCATCTCAACTAACACTCAACATCAACCGTTAACTAACACTTTTGTTTTGAATATCACTTCGATCATGTATTTCCTTCACTCATCGATACATTGTTTTAGGTTGCCAGGGTTGTTTCCTCACCGCTTCCTATCTGATATCCACCGGGTTTTGTGTCGATGAAACCTTGGGCTTTGGTGACCTCCTTTATTTTTCCACCAAAATACTTCTTCCATCGATACCAATGCCTCATCGATGAACGGATCTATTGTCTCACTGAATACTTCTTCCACCAATAAAGCAGTATTGGTGAAACAACGCATATCAGAGACATGCATTTTAGCCTCCTCGAAACCTTTTTCCTCATCGATATCTTTTATTGATGAAATTTCCTTTTGTCTAATCAACCTTAGTATTTTGATGTGAACATTTATTTTGATGAGTCCCTTTGCACCGATAGTATTATCTCCTCGAAAACCTTTTCCTGTCGATGAAAACCATCTCCACTTTCGATGGAATTACTATCTTCGATGAGTTCTTTCTAAAGCTCATCAGTGTTTCCTTTCTGTCGATACCCTTTTTATATCGATGAGACATCATTGGGTCTCATGTTGAAGAAACCTTGGGCTTCAATATTTCCTTTATCCTTCCATCAAAATAGTTTTTCTATCAACATCACTACACTCTGGCAATGAATGGGTCTATTCTTTCATCGAGGCCATCTTTCTTCTGATGATTTGCTTCACTATCATCTTCCATCGATGAGCTCATTAGTAATCTTCCTCGATAAGTTGCATTGGTAAAACCACACACATTGGTAACATGATTTTTATCTTCCTTAAAACTCATAATCTTATCGATATCTGTTATCAATGTAGCCCCCTTCTGTTTGATCGCGATCATTCTTTCGATAAGATCGCTTCTTTTGGTAATCTTCCTTAATATTGTGACGATGGTATTATTTCCTCGAAAGCCTTTTCCTGTCGATGAAAACCATCTTTTCTTTCTTCGATATCCTCTTTCATTGGAATCAATGCTTTCGATGAGCCCCTCTTAGGTTCATCGGTGTTCCCTTTCCTTCACTACCCTCTTTATATCAATGAAACTCTCTTATGTTTCATCGACCTTTTATCTTTCGATTAAAATGTCATTGTCGGCCAATAACTTTAGTATCTCTTAGACATCCTTCTTTTCCTGAACAGTCCTATAGATGAAACCTTCCTCAGTTTCTTTGATTTCATCATTTCGGGAGAACTATCTTCTTCATTGTATTCATTATATATCCTACCGATATCGAAGTTTCTTCAGTAGCCCTGCTTCATCGATGAAACCTCCTTTGGCTTCATCGATATACCTTCTATCGATGAAAATAACGCTTTCGATAAGTCCCTTTTGAAGTTCATCGAGGCCCAAGTCTATTCGATAAATCATCTTATCGATGAAACATCAATAGGTTTCTTCGATTCCCTTTTTATGTTGACGAGACATCGTTGGGTCTTATGTCAAAGAAACCCTAGGCTTAGTAACTTCCTTTATCCTTCCATTGAAACACTTTTTCTATCAACATCAGTCATCACTTCACTCTGTCGATGAATAGGTCTATTATTTCATCGAAGCCATCTATCTTTTGTTGATTTGCATCCACTATCATCTTTCATCAATGAGATCATTAGTAATCTTCCTCGATAAAGTTGCATCGGTAAAACCACTCATCGGTAACATACCTTTTATCCTCCTTGAAACTCATATTCTTATCAATATCTTTTTGTTTAATCATTATCACTCTTTCAATGAGAATGCTTCTTTTGGTAAGTTCCCTTCATGTTGAGTCGATGGCATTATTTCCTTAGAAGCCTTCCAGTCGATGAAAACCGTCTCTACTTTCTTCAATATCCTCTTTCGGTGGAATCTATTCTTTTGATGAGTCCCTCTTAGGTTCATCAGTGTCCCCTTTCCTTCAATCCCCTTTTCATATCGATGAAACTCTCTTATATTTTTTTGACCTTTTATCTTTCAATGAAACTGTCTCTGTCGGCCAATAAATTTAGTATCTCTTCGACACCCTTCTTCTCTCGAACTGTCCTATAGATGAAACCTTCCCCAGTTTCTTCGATCTCATCTTTTCAGAAGATTTATCTTCTTTGGTGAATTCATTACATGTCCTACCAACACTGCAGTTTCTTCGGTAGCCTTGCTTCATCGACGGAACCTCCTTAGGTTTTTTCGATAACCTTCTATTGATAAAAAATAATGCTTGCGATTAGCCCCTTTTGAAGTTCATCGACGCCCAAGTCTATCGATAAATCATCTTATTGATGAAACATCGATAGGTTTCTTCGATTCAATAGGTGTACCTTTTCAGTAAAATTAAAGCCCTCATTTTTTGCATGTGTTGGCCTTTAGGAACTGAGATAATCATTTGTTACCCCCAAGTTCCCTGCCATATACTCATTTGATACTTGCTCCTGAGCTTTCTATAAACCTCTAGTACCCTTAGCTGGACTCAGGCATGACATAAATCCCATTTACCCCCTTTTGTTATTGTATCTTGGATATCATCCATTTTCAGGGATAGGATCCGGGTACATTAGCAAAAGGTGGTAAACAGGTGATTCATAACTATGGATGATCACTTCTCAGAATGGAAATTATCTAGATACTCTATTTAATGAGGTTAAGAATTTAGAAACATTAGAAAAGGATGTCAAATCTTGTTGGAACACTTCATGTGACTAACAATCTGGGCAAGTGTTTTGAAAACTAACCATGCAGAAGGTGCAGGGCAATCCTGAACAATTGATAGGATGTAAGTTGCTTAAATGACAAAAGACTACATGCAATCAAGGCTCAAACTCTTAAACAACACAAGGAGAACAATGACAATTGAAAAAATAGGAATATGGGCCTATAAGGGAAAGAAAATATCTTCCCACTTGCTCACTCTAGCTCAGGGTGTTATTGTATTATTCTGAATCTATGCTTATTGTAATTAGATATAGAAACTATCTGGACTACGGTCCCGGGCAAGGCCAGAGGTTTTCTCACTTCCACTCTTTCCTACCGGTGCCTGCACAAGTGGAGTGATGTAAAAAATTAATTTTGATTAATAAATTTTTTTTGGCTGCGACCTCTTACAAAACAAAAAAAAATATTATATAAATATGATGAAAATAATAATATATTTAAATTATAACTAAGAGTAAGTTTATTATTATATTTTATTATTAAAATTTTAACTATGTAGATTAAGTTATAATTATAAGTATAGGTTTTTTAATTTAATTATAATTATACATTAATTAATTTAAGTAACATTTTATTTTATAAATTAGAGTTAAACCTACATTAGAATTAGAATTTAAATTTAAATTATATAATTATTTGATTCTAAGGTTTCAATATATGTAAACTATTATTCTAACTTATCAATTGTTATTTCAAAATTCAAAATAATTATATCAAATATAGAAATGTGTGAAGAAATATCTATTAATATCTTAATCAATTATATAATAATTGTAATCCTTTTTTATAATTATTTTAAATTCTACAATTATTTCAAATATGTTAATTACATAATTTTTAATTCATGTTAGGTAATTATATTTTTACCTCTCTCTCTCTCTACCTCTTTCCCTCTCTCCCTATTTGTATCTCCCCCATCTCCATCTCTCCCCTTCTCTCTCTCTCCCTATCCCCCTATTTGTCTCTTTATCTCTGTACCTCTCTCTCTATTTTTCTTCCCATCTATATCTATATCTATATCTATTTGCTTCTTTGTCTCTCTCTCTCTCCATATTTCTTCTTCTATCTCTCCCTCTATATTTATCTCATTATCTCTCCATCTCTATCTACCCTGATATCTCTCCTCTAAATCCCTCTTTCTATATTCCCATCTCTCTCTCTCAATATTCCTCTAACTAACGCTCTCTCCCTCTCTTTTTCTCACTTTTACTTTATCTCTCTCATATACATTCTTCTCTTTATATATATTCACCTTTTCTTCTCTCTCCCTCTCGCCCTCTTTATGTTATCCTGTCATTCATCCCTCATAACAAGAGTAAGCCACCTTACCAAAATTTTATTTGAGTCTTTATCTTTTTAGAAATTCCTTGGTTCAATCCTTAATTTGCTTGTAAATTGTCTCTTAATCCATAGCGTTAAGTTTCAATGGTCTATTTGAACCTCATGAACCCCTTGAACCATTTTGAAAAGAGTTCATAATGTTCATTTAGGTACCACTGGTTCTAAGTTGTCTAAAAAGTTTTCATGCTAACATTCACTCAAGTGTTTTACAGCAGCTCTATTTCATGGTCGCGTATGATGTTTTATATCCTCTTTCTCTAGTCCGTGAACCATTTGAACCTAGCTCAAATAGTCCAGTAATGTTCAACATGTTCGGTAAAGTTCAAAAGGCCAGCAACAGTTAACAAAGTTGGTCTTTTCAAAGTAAAACTTCCTAGGCACAACGTACGTTTTGATTAACTACTTGAACCCTCATGAAGTCAGATCAAATTATTCATGCATGTTCAAATCGGGTGGGTCCCATGGACTAAACGACATGATGGTGCATTTATTGCTAAGTAGGATGAAGATTGAACCATATCTCGGGTGACATCAACTGGCCAATTTTTGAAGGCAAGTAATCAATTTTGGGAATTGGCGGTTACTCCAAAAATGCCGCCATGCATTCAATGCACACGTGTGATGTCAAATCCCAATGCTCGACACATTTGAGTTGATGGCCAAAATTAATGCGCTAAATGAGCTTTTATCACTTTATTTGCTATAAGGTATGATGTGATTAATTTTTGAAATTTATTCTTCATTGTTGCAGAGTTTTTGATAGAAGGTTTGTCTGCTGGTAATCGTTCGATTGGTTTCAACTGTGAATGTGAGTTTTGATTCCTATCTTCTCCAAGTGATTTTTAGCTGTTTTTCTCTCTCGTAATAAAATTTGTTGGGGGAAATAAGGGTTGTTAATTATGAATTATGAAGTCCACTCTGCACCTTTTCAGAAATATTTTCAGTCTTGCTTGCACATAAACCATTGTCAGTGATATAGACCTGAAAGGAGAAAATTTGGAAGTTTTGAAGGAAAGGGTGTTTAAGGGAATTGACAGTTCATTTGGTTTAGAAATTCTAAGTAGTGGTCTCGTAGAAGCGACAGCCTTTCCTCCTACTATCCCTTGCCCATAATTAGTTAGGGAGTGCATTGCAAGTTATGATCCTATTTCTGAAACTATCAAGAGAGCTAATGGTGAAACCCTCCTCACGATTAACAGGGAAGTCATTTCCTCTATTTTCAAATTGCCTAATTATAAGTTCTCAAATTTTTCTCCCGCCCAATCAGTCACTAAGTTCAATGTAGATAAAACTGGACACCGGAATAATATAGCAAAGCATTGGTTGAAATTTCCTCAAAGGGGTGGCTCCAGGTTACCTAAGTATCCCAATAAGAATCACATGCTTCCCCACATCCATGATGTTATGTTATTGTACACCGAGTTAGAGGTTCAGTTGAGGCCTATAGCTTTGATGATTGGATTTACTGTTATGTGCAACTAGTGTTGGAAGGAAAGAAGTATCTTGATTGGGCAAAGCTTATTGCCGACTCCATGAGGGAATAGCTAAGCATGGTGAAGAAGTTCAAGAAAAATTTCTTTATGTCCTCGTATTTGATAAAGAAATAATGGGGATACCTAGGCAGCTTGTTGAGGGAGATGTTTTTGTGTATGACTTTTACCCCATGTTGCGAAAAGATAATGCATTGCAAGATTTTAGGAGAGTACATAATGCTTTCCTGAGAGATTTGTGTAATGATTTAAAGAACATGAAAACTAAGAGGATGTCTGAAGATGCCCAAGCATTAGTGAAAAGATATGGTAGTTTCTTTGTTCATTTTTCTCATTTTTGTTATATAAGGGTAGGTGGTTTTGAAGAAGAGCCTTCTAGACTTCCTCGTTTTTGTTCAGATTGTTTTGTCCTTGCTGAGATCTATAGGTAGTTGTCTGCCGTAATTAAGAAAGCTCAACCCAAAGATAAATGGGAGGATCATTTTCCTATTCACTTGGGAATTTTATCTTGTAGTTCAATGTCAGATGTGTTGAGCATAGGAGCTGACTTGAAGAATTTTAATTTTCCACTGTATCATCAAAGGAAGGGTTTTGATAATAAAGGTTTCTCATGAAGTCTTGGTTTGATGTCACATCTTCCAATCCCACACTTGGAGGACTTTTGGGAAGATTGCGGTGATGAGCTTGAAGTGTTCAAAAGAGCAAATATGAGAATGGTTTTGGAATAGGTAGTTTCATTGCAGGTGAAACTTGATATAAGTGGGATCGAAGAGGATTATCTAGAGCTTTTTGAACCTGGATATCTAGACCAAGCTGAACCCGAAACATCCTGCACTAATTGGGATGTGGAAGAAGAGGATGATATACAACTTAGAACAAAGAGAGTCTTGGAAAGAACCACAGATTGGGTTAATAGGAAAAGAGCGATGAAATTAGGCATCAAGATTGATCCTGCAAGAGATAATGTGGTTTCTCTATGTTCCCCAAAAAAAATTTCTAACCCCACTTCTATGCCTGTTCATGTAGGTAAAAATAAGAAGTCACCTCACACCAACCACAAGCCTAATCCTACCTTGAACTTTCTTGCCCCTTGATATACAAGATCACGGAGTGTTGCACAGAGGAAAATGGACTAGGTTAAAGACACAGAGGTAAAAGATAAAATCCTTGATACTCAGATTTTTGAGGTTGAGGACCTTGACAGTGACATTGTCAACACCATCGATTCTTATGCAATCACTATAGCCATGACACCTCCATCGAAAGCAACCGGAGGAACAACTAGTTCAAGTGCAAATCCTAAATGGCTAACCACTTCAGTAAGCAAGAAATAGAGTTTCATCCCAGTGTCCATCCCAATTCAAGACATGGTGGTTAAATACATGGAAAAGGGTCCCAAATAGAAGAAGTTCAAAACAACTACCAGATTGGATGTTGATGAAAAGACTGGGAGGTGGGTTGTCGAAATTGCTTCCTATAAGCCCAAAGATGAGAATAAGGACGTAAATGCAAAGGATTTTGAGGTCACCAAAGTGGATCTCGGGAACATGAGCCGGGATTCTGATAATCACCTTTTCCAAGTATCGGCTAAGAAGATGCTCACCAGGTTAGAAAAAGATGGACAAGAGAAAAGAGAACTGAAACAGCATATCAAGATTCTAGCTCAATTCATTGATAGCATAGGTTGTTTTGGAGCACTTCCCATATCGCATGCTTCAGAAAATTTTGACCCCACTTCACCAGAGAACAAGAAACTGATGAATCAAGTTCAGCGAGCCAAGAGCATCGCAGGGACCGTAGAGAAATGGATTGAAGGAGTGATTAGAGATGGTGAAAAATATATTACAAGCTCCAAGAAGCTATGCAATGAGATGCAAAACCTCACTGTGGAGATTCGGAATCAGATTGTGCCATGGGAAAAAGAAGAGCATAAATGGGAAAATGTATTACCCATGCTCACCAAGATAGGGGAATATGGAGCTACAAATTTTTTAGTAGAGAATTCAATCAAATTGGTAACTGATGAGTGCCATCTTTTTGTATTAAAGAAAACTATAGCATGGCAAGTAATTACATTCAAGTTTGTGATTTCTAATACTGGGGCCTCTGTTTATGAGCTTCAAGAACTTTAGTGTAGCTTGGTCAATGACAATAAAGTGGTTAACCCAGACCATGATTGGCAATTGGGACTTTGTGGGCTGAACACATAGGACGCGGTAAAGGCATTTAGGCTACACATGGAGAAAGTTAAGGCCAAGGGCAACTTTACTCCTGAAGATATAACACAAATCACCCAAATAGACTCCATGACGTTCATTGGTAATGATCAGTTACCTAAGCATGCTGAGAAAATGGTGAAACACAGGTGGGACAAGGAAGCCGCAAAAGCAAAGATCAATACCATGAAAAATCCGAGTCAATCTATAATTCAGGAGCTTGCAATCGCCCATGATGCCCAGAAAAGTAGAGGAGAGGATGACGATGGGGAAGAGGCATATCATGGTGCTAATGATTTGTTTTTATTTTATATGCTTTTCATAATCTTGCAATGAATTGAGGACGTCTATCCCCTAAATACTCTGTTGGTTTCTATAACTGCTTTAGAGGAGGTCGAGTTTTGCGAGAGACCTCCTCTATTCTTTAAAGACTACTATAAATTAGATTAGGATAGATAGAGAAAGGGTTAGAATGATATAGTTATATTTTTAGAAGTTTTTGTTTTTGTTTTTTTGGTTGGAAGGAAGTGATCAAGATTTTCATAATTTGAACTTGGAAAGAATTTATGCCTGTATTGTTATGTCTTTGTTGCATGAAATATATATATAAAGATCATACGTATTTTGAGGTGGAAAATCCTTGAGTTTGAATCTGTGAAGTGGTATTTATTTGCAAATATTAATCTAATCAAAATGTTTGTGATTATCTTTCTGATGGTAGATGTTGTTATCAATCTAGCACTTCTTTATGTGTTGTTTAGCAAGATATTTAGTTGAAAAGGGACTTTGCTTCTCTTGTTCATTTTTAAGAAGTGAGAAATCAATGTCAGTGTTATTAAACTTTGCTTTAATTTATTCTGATAATCCGTGGTGAAGAATTTTGTACAAAGTTATCCTTAAATATTTTACATATTACCTGGCTTCTCATCAAAGAATGAAGTAGGCTACCTTACGTGCTTTCGGGTTAAAAGCATATCAGTTTATTTAGTTAGATTGTTCCCTGAATAACTAATGGAGGGGGTTGTACCTATCCAAAACTCAGAGGGAAGTGATGTATATTGCACTTGCCCAATTGTTTAGTTGAACTTTTGTCTTTCAAAGGGGTAACAGAGCTTAGAATCAATTCAATTTAAAGAAAGACAAAATCTGTTCACTAACAGATTTTTGGCGACTCTACTGGGTAAATGTCAAAATTCAATAGATCAATATGTTACATATTGTTATAACTAAAACTCATAACCAATAGTATCAACAAGATTGCTTTGTTTAAAAAAAAAAAGGTGAACAGTTGAGAGAAATTCACATAACCCAAGAACATTATTGTGGTTGAAAGAGTTGTTTAGAGACCCTACAAGGAATAGCACTGGATTCTCGTCCTTATACCAGATCACAAAGGAGAGAGGGAGTTGTTGATAATTATTTTGAAGAATTGCAGGGGTTATCTTTTTCCACAAATTTCACTCCCAAGAGGAACGCTAAAAGCATACCTTCTTCCCCTACTAAAACTACTCCCAAAGTACCTCTCTCTTCTAGCCACTGGCAAGCATTAACACTTTTTGGAATTCAAGCTCCTCCTCTTGCAACTATTTACCCTATTTTCATCATGGCCCAACCATGGGGTGTTGTAGTCAGGCCTCTTGCTCTCGGTGCTCATAATTCTCTTCCAAAAGGGGCTAGGGATATTTTACCTAAGTTCAATGGAGATGGGAAAATCTCAGTTGAAGAACATTTGAATTACATTAATTTAGCTACTGGGATACTGGCAGTGCAGCACGAGGATGTGGTTGTCAGGATTTTCGCTCAAACTCTTACCGAGGGAGCAGCAGATTGGTTCAGTCATCTGCAGACAGGATCAGTAACTGATTGGCAAATAATGAAAACTGCTTTTGAGAAACATTTCAAGAGTGATGATGATGAGCACTCACTTTTGGCTCAGCTCACACAAATGAAGAAAGAGATCTATGAGCCAATGAGAGATTATGTAGGTAGCTATAATACGATTATTCATAAAATTCCCTAGGCTAAAAGACCAACTGCTGATAACCAACAATGTTTCTTCATCAACTCTATGCCTCTTGATGTTGGTTTCCATCTATGAAGGAATAGGCTAGTTGATCTTGATACTGCAGAAAACCAGGCTATAGAGCTTGAAGATGATCTAATAACAACAGGGAAGTCGAGAAAAGACGTGCAAATTTCTCAAGGTCAATCTCAAGCTTCCACTTCTTCGACTGATCCAGTTGTCCAAAGATTAGTCAACGATATGATTGCCTTGAAAAGGAAAATTCCAAAAACTGGAGGTTCTTACCCACAACCATATCAAGATATAAGTAGAAAACAACCAAACCAGTATAATTATGGATGAACTTTGCAACTTCCCACTGCCCTGCAAAGATTGCAAATAGAAGCTCCTCCTGATAAAGGTGCTATGTGCTCTTTTCACCTTACCTTAGATCATGATGGGAATTCTTGTCTTGATATGATAAGGCATGTCCAAATGGGAAGTGCTAAGGATGAACTTAGAGAATTCATTGGAGCAGAGAAGATTCAAGAAGTACCTGGCGAATCTGGATCCTTTTACCTTGAATATGAATCAAATTCAGAAAGAGGTGGAAATATTTTGGTAACTCTTGAAGACCCTGCATGTGCAATCCTTACAAGGAATCAATGAACCCCCCAACCTGCTCCTTTTGCAAACTCTACTGGAACTAGTTTCAAGGGTAAGGATCCCGCAAGCAATGATTCTTCCTTTCATGCAAAGACTCCTGAAGTTAAGATTTTACAAAGGAATATTGAAAGTAAAAATAATTCTTCTCTTTCTCCTCCCTTTGATATAAATGAATTTTGCAAAGCTTCAACTATTCAACTTTCCACGGCCAAATATTTGAAACTGAACCCAAGGGAATTAGACAAGTTGGTCAAATATGTAAAAGGAGATCTTACCTCTGAGTACTCAGTGCATAAGTGTGGGGTTGATAATGATTTGTTTGTTGTTGAAAAATCTACATCTGCTTCTTGCCATCCCACTGATTCGATTAATCCTTGTGACTTTCACAATGTTGAAGATAAGCTTGACACTGAAGTTCTGAAGCCTGAACCTTTTTATATCTCTCTCCTCCTGAATGGTCAAAAGCTCAACAATTGTATTATAGATTCAGGGGCATCAGATAACATAATGCCATCATCTTTTGCCAGAGCTTTAGGTTTAACACTTACTAAAACATTTGGGAGATGTTACTCAATGGATGGAAAGCAGGTCCCTCTCATTGGGCAGGTAAAGGATGTTCAAGTAGTGCTTGCAGCATGTCCTGATAAAAGGGTGAAACTAACTATTTTGGTTGTTGACACTCTTGCAAGTTATGGGATGCTTTTAAGTAGGACTTTCTGCAAAGATCTTGGAGGTAAAATCAAGATGGATTGGTTAGAAGCTATCATTCCTCTAGGAAAACAAAAGATCAAACTTGAACCTGAGTCGAAAAAAAATATACAGTCTTTCCTGCTGATAATCCCAAAGCTCAAATTCTATTCCAAGAGTGTGCATTTGGGAATTATCTCATTCTTGCACCTCATAAAGAAGAATTAGAAGAAGGAGTTGATAAACAAGATGAATTGTGGCAAATGGAATTTGATGGAAGCTATGCCAACTCTGGTTCAGGAGCAAGCATAGTTCTTCTTTCCCCTAATGGTAATATTTTCCCTTTTTCCTTCAAATTATATTTCAAGAATACAAATAACACTACAGAATATGAGGCATTACTTTTAGGGTTGAATGAAGCTAAATATAAGGGCATAAAATTGCTTAGGGTTAAAGGTGATGTGAAGCTGTGATTGTTAAACAGGTAAGAAATGTTTATTCTGTTAAAAATGATAGACTAAAATATTATAGAAATAGAGTTTGGGATGAGATAGAGTTTTTTGATGCCTTCTCTATTGAAGCTATACCTAGAGAGCAAAACACTAGGGCAGATTCATTGTTTGTTTCTACTTCTCTCTTGTTACCACACCCAAACTTTAAGAATGATTCTTATAGGGTTGAAATGGTTTATAGGCCTAGTGTCCCAGACAATGTGAATCATTGGAAAGTATTTGATACAGATGCTCATATTAAAGATTTCATGGAGTGTACCCGTTCCTTTGTCCAATCATATTTTGAGAATTCTGAAGATATATGTAAAGAATTTTGCCCAGATCCTGGTATTGATTCTGATAAGAGTTTCATTCATCTTAAGGGAAACAAAATCCTGAAAGGTTTGGTGACTCTAGAGAGGTTTTTCACTCGTAATGATGTGTTCACTGACAAGAAAGTTCTTGATAATGACAGTAAGGTGGGTTGTGAAAAAATCAATCTAGGTGATGAATCTAACCCCAAAATGGTAACAATCAGCAAATGTTGTTCTCTTGAGGAGAAACAAATGCTCACTGAGTTACTACAAGAATACATTGATGTGTTCACTTGGTCTTATGATGATTTGAAGGAATTTAGGAATGGTCGGTTTCAACATCAAATTCTGTTGAAGCCTAGTGTTTCTCCTTTTAGAAAAAAACTAAGAAATTTCAATCCCATGATGACAGACGCAATTTTCAAGGAGGTAGATAAAATGCTAAAAGCTAGAATTATATATCTAATTCATCACTCTACTTGGGTGGCCAACATAGTACCCATGAGGAAGAAAAATGGGGAAATTCGGATTTGTGTAGATTTTCGCAATCTGAACCAGGCAATTCTTAAGGATAACTATGCTTTACCCAATATGGACCATATTCTACAGACAGTAGCTGGATCGGAAATGATGTCAATGTTAGATGGTTTTTCTAGCTACAATCAAATTGGTGTTGCAAAAAATGAACAAAACAAGACAACATTCATCACTCCTTGGTGAACGTTTGCATATAATCGTATGCCTTTTGGTTTGATTAATGTCGGAGCGACTTTTCAAAGGGCCATGGATTCTTATTTTAGGGATTTCTATGACATAATTATTGTTGTTTACCTAGATGACTTGACCATGTTTTCTAAAGATAGGAAAAATCATCTCAAAGATCTGAGGGTAGTTCTACAATGTTGTCGAGAACATGGTATCTCTTTGAATCCAAAAAAGTCAGTTTTCTGTGTAACTGAGGGCAAATTATTGGGGCACATCATTTTGAAAGAAGGTGTCAAGATTGATCCAGAAAGAGTCAATGCAATCCAACACCTCATCTTTCCTTCAAACCAGACTGGAGTAAGGTCATTTTTCGGCTAGGTAAACTTCTTGAGAAGGTTTGTACCCGAATTTGCAGAAACTACTAAGCACATCATCAACTTGTTGAATGAGAAGTATCCTTTTAAATGGACTGATGAGGCCAAAGAATCCTTTGAAAAGATCAAGAACTCAGTTGCCAATGCGCCAACCCTCATCAACCCAGATTTTAAAAAGAATTTTGTCATATATTTTTATGCCTTAGAACATACAATGTCAAGAATATTGTTATAGGTAGATGAATCTGAGACTAAAGCACCTATAGCATTCATGAGTGTCCCTCTTAAGAAACATGAACTTAAGTATTCACTCTCAAAGAAACAAGCCTTTGTCATGGTTAAAGAAGTTAAACAATTCAGGTATTATATTCTACATTCCCACTCCGTGGTGTTTGTTCCAGATTCTACAGTAAAAAGTATTCTGACTCAGCAGGAAGTTGAACTCAATAAAAGAGCGACATTGGTAACCAAAATTCAGGAATATGATTTGGATATTCATCCTACAAAGATGGTTACAGGACAAGGCTTATGCAAATTAATAGCAGAAAATAAGATGGAGACAGAAAAAGAGCTACCATTAACTCTGTTCATTGGGTTGCAAGATACATGGTTTTCTAATGTAGCTTATTATTTGACCTATGGCAGTTGCCCGAGTCATTTGTCAACTAAAGAACAAACGAATCTCAAATTGAAAGTAGCTAAGTATGTTATTTGGCAAGACATTTTGTACAAAAAGGCTTGGATGGTACCTATTTGAGGTGTGTAGATAAGCCTCAACAAAAAAAGCTTCTGGAAGTTTATCATGATGAAGCCTGCGGTAGACATTTCTCATCCTCAGTAACCACTTTTAAGATTTTAATAAATTGCTTTTATTGGCCTGGTATGGTTCATGATGCATATACTTATGTTAAGGGATGTGAAAAATGTCAACTCTTTTTTTGGAAAACCACATTTAGCTACTCTACCTTTAAGGCACGTGATAGTGGATGAACCCTTCAAACAATGGGTAATTGATTCATTTGTCCAATAAATCCTCATTCTAGTGTTGGTCATATGTATATTCTAACAACAACAAACTATTTTACTAAGTGGGTGGAGGTTGTCCCCACTAAGAAGGCAAACTCAGAGGTAGTATGTAATTTTCTCAAAGATTGCATTTTAGTCCATTTTGGGGTTCCTCAAAAGATTGTCGCGGATAATGCATCATATTTCTCTTATGAAGAATTGACTATGTTCTATTATGAACATCAAATTTCTCTTTCACATTCCTCCGATTACTTTCTGCAAGGTAATGGGTTAGCAGAATCAAGCAACAAGAGTCTGGTAGCCATCATGAAGAAGTTAGTTGATGATAATGCCCAGAACTGGCATAAAAAGGTATATGAAGCCATATGGGCGAATAGAATTACTCCTAAAAGAGTAATTGGAATGGCACCTTATGAACTAGTGTATGGGATTGGTGCGAAGGTTTCTTTACCTCTGGAATTGGCAGCGGCAAGACTTCAAACCGTAATTGAGGGCTCATTCTTCCAAAATGCTCTAGAGAAGAGAGTCATGTATTTGATGAAGTTGGAAGAGGAAAGAGATATGTTAGTGGATAGAATTACTGAGCATCAGAACAAAGTGAAGAAAATATTTGATATGAGAGCTCGACCAAGAAGTTTCCTAAAAGGAGATGAAGTACTATTGTGGGACAAGAGAAGAGAACCAAAGGGCGCCCATGGAAAATTTGATTCATTGTGGAAAGGTCCATTCAAGATCCATGGAGTAGTGGGACCAAATGCATTCAGACTAAATTATTCTGATGGAATAGTTATGCCCTATACCTATAATGGGTAGGACCTCAAGCTCTATAAACTTTGAAATCTATGATCAAGAGTTCCTGTACATAGTAGGTTAGTTGTTTGTTTCATGTCTTTTGGTATGTTTTCTTTTTGTCCCCTTTCTATTTTTGTTGTGCGAAACCAGAGATTTAGATTTCTTTGCATTTTTCACAAAATACAATCCCCAGTCAGAGCCAATGTTATCCTGTCATTCATCCCTCATAACAAGAGTAAGCTGCCTTACCAAAATTTTATTTGAGTCTTTATCCTTTTAGAAATTCCTTGGTTCAATCCTTAATTTGCTTGTAAATTATCTCTTAATCTATAGCATTAAGTTTCAATGGTCTATTTGAACCTCATGAACCCCTTGAACCATTTTGAAAAGAGTTCACAATGTTCATTTAGGTACCGCAAGCTCTAACTTGTCTAAAAAGTTTTCATGCTAACGTTCACTCAAATGTTTTGCAACAGTTCTATTTCATGGTCGCATATGATGTTTTATATCCTCTTTCTCTAGACCGTGAGCTGTCACACACACACCCTCTAACTATTCTAGGTTATATTTATCTCTTTATATTTCCTTGTTTTTATCTCTATCTCTCCCTCTTTCTATCCATATCTCTCCTTCTCTCTCCCTATCACCCTGTCTTTGTATCTCTCTGCTTCACCTTTCTCTCAAACTATCTCTCCCTATCTCTCCCCATCTCTACTTCCCTCACTCCCTCCATACCCCCTATCTATCTCTCTGCCTCTACTTCTCTCTCCCTTTCTCTTCTCGTATATTTATATCTCTCCCTCTTTCTCTCTCCCACTCCCTATCTCCATTAATTATCCTTCCCATATCATATCCATTTCTATTTATTACTATATATATCTCTGTTTCTCTCTATCCCCCCCTCCCTATCTTTATATATGTTTATCTCTCTATCTCTCTATCTCTTTATCTCTCTATCTTTCTATCACTCCATCCCATTTTCTACATTGCTATCTATCTTTCTCTATCCATTTACCTCTATATATATCTCTCTTCCCCTCTATCTCTCCCTCTTAATTTCTATATATTTCTCTTTTAGTTCTATATATCTATCTATCTCTCCTCTATCTTTATATCTTTCCATCTTCTTCTCTTTGTATCTATCTCCTTTATCTTCATCTCCAACCCCATCTCTATATCTATCTTTCTCTCTATCAATATTTCATATCTCTATCTCCCTACCCCTCCCTCTATCTCTCCCTCTTTCTATCTATTATTAGACAGAATGTGTTTCTTTACTTGAAAAGAACAAGCTGATTTTTTAGATCAACGGCTCATAATAGTGGAGGAGCATGCAAGACGATCGAACCATTTTCAACCATTAGATTTCCCCTTTTTTTTCTCTTGCACTTGCTAAATTCATTTCTGAATGACCCAATCACATAATTTATTGCTTGCAAGGCATCGTTTCCACCGTCTTCTAATTACGTTGAGAGGCGTAACCTACAATGGCATCATATAGGGGTCATCACCAGTAACAGTGTAAGAAAAAATAAATGTTTCAACTTCTAACAGTTACAAAAGAATAGTGGAAAACTGAACCGGGCACATGAAGAATCTGATATTATTGCAACGGTAGTGGAAGAGCAATTAGGATCGTAGAATATGGAATTTGAAGAGCCCATAATGGAAGTGGTTTCGTCCATAACTACAGAATTTGAAGAGTCCTTCCATCTTTTGAGACGCTGAGGAAGGGGTTAAAGGTCGATCTTTATGGATGGCAAGTTGCTAATTAAGATCTTTCATTGTAGGGACTGTTAAGTTTATGCTTATTTTTCCCTGTTTTGCTGAAGCCAACGAAGCTTTGTGAGTTAGGGCATTAGATTGTCCTTTAACCATGGAGTTATGGTAGCACAGGAGGAGGAGATGAAGAAACCTAATTCAGGAGGAGGAGAGAAGGGGTTTTGGATGAGAAATCCAGCCACCGGAAACTAGATTCCTCAAGATCATTTCCACGACATAAATGTTGCAGAGCTTAGAGAGAAACTCCTCTCCACAAGATCTGCTCAGTAAAGTTTTAATTAAATGTCTTAGGAGAGTGAATTATGAGACAGTATGTACTGCATTTGATTATTGACAATATTTTCACCATTCTATGGCTATATTTTGGTTGTGACATCAGAAACTTGATGTTCTAGATTTTGCAAGGAGCGGATCCTTTTTAGGGTTTAATTTCACATTGTTATTCCCTCTATTTTTTTTCAAAATGTCGAATCACATGGCTTGCAATATTTTTTGTGATATTCTCATTATGGACTTGTGATATTCTTCCTTGTTTTATTTTTACTTTTAGGATTTTATTTGTTTCGAGATAAAATGAGCCAAAAAAAAAAATTTAATGTGCATTTTAAACATTGTTTATCAAAATATTGCGCTATATTTATTTATATAAGAACTTCCAAGTATCACATTAAATCAAATCAAAACAATGGCAAATGGACTATAAAAAAAGTATTAAAATAAATCAATATGGTACTAATTTTCTGTACTTTTAGAGTTCATTTTATGATGTTGGGATACATGCAAGGATTTGGATATAAGTATAGTGCCAATTAGTACAAATTAGAATCCTTCAAAGCACATAAAATAAGGAAAAATATTGTACGAAACTGTGTACTCACAATGAGAACTCTTTGGGTTAAATATGTGCATCTTTATGGTTGGAATTTTGCATGACTTTTAAGGTTTGAATATTAATGGTTTGAATGAGCATTAGTTTTGTGCTATATGATGATTCAAACATCCTTTAATAATCTGTTCATTATTTCTCTTGAAAAATTATAACATTTACTCTTTAATGTTTACTACAGAAATGTTATGGCAGAGGTGATCAAGGCCAATTTCGCAATGACAAGTTAAATGGAGTAGGCATTTTGTATTCACACTTATGGGTGGAAGTAGAAATGTTTCGCCTTTCCCACACAATGCAAAATTCTAACGTAATCTTTAAACTTATCATGATGATTAAGGAAGCCATACCCATGCAACAACCATGCCAATGTTTTTGCCATTGATTGTTCTTTATTCCTAAATCATGTCCATAACCATGGCTTGAGGCATGATTGCCACGAAAAAAATTCAATTTTAATATTAATTGATTCTAAAAGTCATATCTAAGACATTTTATTATTACATACATCATAAGATAGAATTGATGACATTATTTAATAGAATTTATATTTAAAATAATTTTGATTTGATTCATATCATAGCTTGAGGGCATGTATAAATATTTATATTCTATTTGAGGAAAATTAGACTATTCAAATGTAATCCCAATATTGAAGGACAAATAAAAAATAAATCTATTTACCTCAGTAGCATTCAACATAGTTATTAGATGATATAAAAGATAGAATAATTTGAGTCTTAAGAAATTGTTAGAATGTTTAGATATGGAAGGATGATTGGAGTAACATGATTAAACATCATCTTATTCTAAAAATTCAATTATAAGATTAATTTATTTTAAAATTAATTGTTGATTTACTCAATAATTGAAAACAAAAAAGTTTTATTTTGAAATTTAAAATGAGTTACATGTGAAAAGAAAAAATAGAATAGAAATATTGCTTATATCTACAAAAATATAGAAAGGTTCCATTTATATCAAGATTTTACTTTTAGATTTATTCTAAAAGATTGATGGTTCATTTAAAAATTAGGAAAGATAAAATTTATTTTAATTTAAAAAATTGAAATGATTTGTATGAGAAAACTTAAAATAAAATATAAATGTTATTTACTGAAAGTACAAAACTATTCCATTTATATCTAAGATTGGTTTTAAATTTGGTGATTCATTTAAAATTTATTTTAATTTTATATTTTGAAATGATTTGCATGAAAAAAAACTTAAAATAGAATAGAAATGTTATTTAGGAAAAATATAGAAAGGTTCTATTTACATCTAGATTTTAGTTTTAAATTTATTCTAAAAGATTGATGATTTGTTTAAAAATTAGAAAATATAGAATTTAGTTTAATTTAGAATTTGAAATAATTTACATGTCAAAAAGAAAAATAAAATAGAATTGTTGCTTATATATATGGAAAAAAAATTGGAAATTTTTTATTCATATCTATATTTTAGTTTTAAATTTATTCTAAAAGGAAGAGAGGTGGAAAAGGTGAAATAAGTTTTTAGTAATTACTATTATAATTTAGGGTTAAGTTAAGATTAGGTTTTAATTAAGGCTAGGTGTAGTTTTTAATTATAATTACTATTAGAGTTATGATGATAATCTTATTAATCTTTTGAGATCCATAAAATGCTATAAATATAATCGATATCTAAATAATTATTTTAGAAAATTAATAATTGAAAATAAAAATCTATAATTTATTAATAATTCATCATCTAAAAGTTTAATCCATTATACTTAGTTTTTTGTGTAAGTTTTCCTTTAATCATATATTTATGTATACTTGTAAAAAATAGCCTTATAATAAGGTTAATCCTAACCATAATCATGTGCCTAATCCTAAAACCCTAACCATGCGCCTAATCATAATCCTAAGCCCTAATTCTAATCTTAATCCTAACCCTAACCCTAACCATGATGTAAATCCTAACCTTGACCATAACCCTAACCCTAAAGCCAACCTTAACCATGATATAAAACTTAACCATAATCCTAACCATAACCATATGCCTAACCATAATTCTAAACCCTAGCCTTAACTATGATATAAAACTTAACCATAATCCTAACCCCAACCCCCAACCCAAACCCAAACCATGATCTAAAGCATAACCCTAACCCCAATCATAATACTAACCCTAACTGAACCATGATCCTAAACCCTAACCATAACAATAATCCTTAGCCATAACCTTAAAATCTAACCCATACCACAATCATAATCATAAAAATAAACCTTAACCCAAACCTATCCCGAACCCTAACCATAAGTGTGATCATGTAGACCATAACCCTAACCCTAAGCATGATATAAACCTAACCCTCATCATATTCCTAACCATAATCCTAAGCCCTAACTCTAACCATGATGTAAACCCTAACCTAATTCTTAATCCCAAACCTAACACTAATCCTAAGCATGATGTAAATGCTTATACTAAATGCTAAGACTAACCATAATTCTAATCCAACCTAACCTAACCTAACCTAACCTAATCTTGACCCTATCCCTAATCTTTATGCTAAGGTAATCCCTAACCCTAATTAACTCTAATCCTCTCTATTGTGATTGAAGCATTACCCTAATTCTAGCCCTATTTGAAATCTAATACTAACCCTAATTATAATTTACCTTATCATAATGAAACCCTAACCTTGACAATATCTCCAATCTACACGTAATTGAAACTTAACCACAACGTAACCATAAACCTACCTATAGCCCTATAAATTAACCTTAGCTACAACTTGAACCCTAATTTAACCATAATTGAACTCTAGCCCTAAACTTAACCCTATCCCTAATTAAACTATAAATCTTATCTAACCCCAACCCTAATCTACACCAAACCAAGATCCTAATTGAACTCTAATCCTAAATTCCTAACCCTAATGTAATTGAATCATAATCCTCATTTAATTCTAATCCTAACCCTAACTATGATTAGAACCTTACCATAATTAAACTCTAATTATCTATAATGCTAACCCTTAAACTTGATCCCTCTAATTGAATTCCAACCCTAACCTAACCCTAAACTTAATTTTAACCATAAAATTGAACCCTACCTACAACTTGAACCTTAATCTAACCTTAATTGAACCCTAAATCTAATTTGAACCCCAACCCTAATTGAATTTCAATCCTAATTTGACTCCAATCCTAATGCAATTGAATAATAACCATAATTATAAGCCTAATTGAAATTTAATATTACCCCTACCAATAATTAAAACCTTGCCATAATCAAACCCTAACCTTGACAATATCCCTAATCTAGACGTAGTAAACCCTAACCCTAATTGAACCTATATTCTAACATAACCATAACCTTAATTAAACCTTAAACATAACCTTAAAATCAAGCTTTATTATATAATCCTAACCATCGTGCCATGCTTTATCCTCAAACTCTAACCCTATTTGAATCCAAACACTAACTCTAACCCTAATTAAACCCTAAATAAATTGTAATACTAACCCTACTCTTGATTGAACACCAGGCCTTTCCCTAATACTAATTCTAATTCAACCCCAACCCTTACCCCAAGCATTCTCCTAGAATAGTAACCCTAATTGTTGTGTAATGTTAACCCTAAACCTTATATGACCATGATTGAAACCTAACCATAACCTAACCCTAAAATTAACTCTAACCCCAATCCTAATTGAACTTTAATACTACTTTAACCCTAACACTAATGTAATTAAATTATAACGTTGATTAAACTCTTTCCCTAATTGTAATTGAACCCTTATGATAACCTAACCCTAAAATTAACCCTAACCATAATTAAACCCTATCTTGAACCTAAACTATAGCCCTAAAATAACCTTAACCTTAAATCCGACCTAACCTTGATACTATCCCTAATCTTTATGTTAATGTAATACATAGCCCTAATTAAACCTTCATCCTAACCTTGAAAGCATGCTTTATTATAGAGCCCTAACCTTAACACCAAGCTTTATCCTTAAACCTTGACCCTTTTTTAATCATAACACTAACCCTAAACCTAATAAGACCCTAATTTAATTGTGATATTAACCCTACTCTTAATTGAACCCTAGCCCTAACTCTAATACTAATTCTAATTGAACCTAATTCATTACCCCAACCATTCTTCTAGAATAATAACCTTAATTGTAGCCTAACCTTAACCCTAACCCTAACAATGATGTAAACCTTATCCTTGAACATAATAGTAACCTTAACCCTAACCCTAGCCATAATCCTAACAATAATCCTAAATCCCAACCCTAACCATAATTCTAAACCTAAACCAAACCATAACCTTGATGCGAACCCTAATCGTAGCCCTAACAATGATCTAAACCTTAACTCTAACCATAATACTAACCTTAACCCTCACCCAATTCGTAACCATAATACTGACCATTAAATAATATTTTATAAGTACTGTCATTAAATAAAGTCTAATACATATCTTACATTTTAGTATATGCTTTAATCTTACAACACATATATATTTATTAAAAAAAGTCTAAATGGATGTATAAAATTTCATATATCTCTACATAATAATATAATTCAATTCAAGAAAAAGATACTATATAATTATATGTTGCATTTATTTTATGTTTTTCATGTCACACCGCGCGACAGCCACTAGCATATATACCTTAAATTTTAATTTAATCCATATAAAATACGCTAAGAGATATCCTTCTCGAGGCACCTATTTTACTTTAGGGTATAAAATTGATTAAAAATAGGCGCCTCAAGAAGGATATCTCTCAGCGTATTTTATATGGATTAAATTAAAATTTAAGGTATATATGCTAGTTCACAAGCAGTGGGAACATTGTGAGTGGGAAATAGTCATTGCCTACGTGTGTGAACAAATAAACGGTCCCATTAACTTTTGTTTATGGACAAGTCCAATGAAAAATTCAGGTTATTTCACAAACCTAACCATTGCTTTTCACTTGTTTTCATGTGCAAATTATATATTGGCTGGTGAATTACTTAATTTGTCGCAACAAAGAACTTTTTTAAATTGATGTTTAGATTCATTTTTAGAGTTGTCAATAATAAATAACAAAATTAATATCACCCATTTTATTGAAAATACAATATTCTATAATTGATAAGCATGCTTCTTATTATATTCAAATTTTATTTAATTAAATATTTTATAGTTTTGGATACACAATATTAATATGACAATGTTATATTTAAAACTTTAATTTTTTATAGAGTATATATGTATTTATTTTTTATTAAATTTTGTTGGATTTAAAGTTTCAAAATGTTTAGATAAAATTAATATCTTTTTTATTTTTAATACAAATACATAATGTTATTAAGAAATGAGATTGGTTTTTAGTATTCTCTATTTTAATTTAAAGATTTGTTAAAAAAACAAATTAAATAAACAATAAATATAATTTTAAATGTGAAATTTTATAATCTTATTTTAAAAATATATTTATATTTACAACAAAGCTAGCTAGTCTTTCCATCCCATCAAGAGATTTCCCCCTTCTTTTTAATTGTCTAACTTAGTTTTTGGTTGATATTTTATTTATTTTTGTAAAATGATATATAGATTTGTGAAATATTTTTAAAATAAAAAATTTCTTTTTTGTATAATTAATATTAGTTCTATAATATAAATATATAATGTAAATTTAGGAACATATAAATATAACTTATACACAATATATTTAGTTAGCTTCAATATTATATATTAAATGCATGTAATTATTAAATATATATAAATAATATATAGTGAATATATATAATATAATTTAATATGTAATACTAAATATAAATATTATCATGGTAAAGACTTTTCTCCTTCCAATTTGGTTATCTTCCATCACAACAAGGTAAACAAATTACAATCGTAAACAAACAAGTAATAGTGACTTGTCAAAATTAAGCATGTTTACATGTGTCAAGAGTAGAATTTTGGTGGACACGTATAATATTTTGATCAAATCAAAGAAAGAAGATTGAGATGATGTGGAGTATGATTATTGCAATATACACTACTACATAATAGTAATGAGAAAGTAGGGCAACAAAGAGTAAATTATTATTTCAAGTCATCAAGTTAAATCAATTGTTCTAGATAAGAGCCAAGTAAATTAGACTAATTCAACTAATATATTTTCACATCCTAACATTATAATTATACATATTTATTCGTACAAGTTATACATCCCTAGCATAATTAAGATAATTTAATTTTACTAAAAAATACACATAACTCTATTTTATAGAATGAATATAATATTAGAACATTGATGAATTCTTCTCTTACACTAAATGGACAACACACATGACACCTCCTCAAAAGAACACGTTGGATATACTTTAATAAGCATTACTTAGTTAAGATTTTATTTTGATTTCATTTATTTCTAATCAATGAAAATCATGCATATCTTCAAAAAGTTAAATTAATCCTAATAGTTGGATGCTCCTCAATGATCGAATAGACATGCAGATACTACAACAATCTGCCAATACATTACATAGAACACAAAATATTTAAAAGACATGAGAAGATCATTTCATAAAGCATACGACACAAAATACAATAGGTTTCATAATAAGTCATACATTTGACAATTGGTACCATACATATCCATTGTATAGTAGCACCTATCCCAAACGTAATTTTCACCCTATGAGTTTGATATCTTGTAGCATAGTATCCACACATGCAACATAACCACACACATTTGATACACATTGAAGCATAAATAAATTATACCCTCTAAAAGTTTTTAAGAAGAATTTCTTTGTTGAATGGTCAAAAAAAATTAAATTATGTTTATAAATTTCACCAAAGTAATTCATTTTTATTTCAACAATAAAGGTTGTATAACACATACTTTGTCTTGACTCTTCACTACTTTTTCTCTAAATCTATGATGTACAAAATGAGTATAAATACAAGTATATTATGCATTTCAACATAAACCCCGCGTGGATTAGATTTTTTTCCTTATATTAATTATTTCATTCCATAATAGCGGCAACATTGACAATGCTTAAACTAGAACTCCATAGAGTATCTTGTAGAGTAAATATAGAGTTGATTTCTAATGGGATTCACTCTATCCATTGATATCACCTGCTAGGGAATTTTATTCATTATAACATCAACAATTTGAGAATGTTCTACTTCTCATAAGTAAGGGTATGGAATAGTCAAGGAATTCAATAAAATATTTATCAAGTATAGATGATTTGGGGTCCAAGACAAGTATGGGTGATTTGGGGTCCAGGACTTTAGCTTTTACTTATAGCTTTTTATATAAATTTTAATATTTATTCAATACATTATCTTATAATTTAAAGAATAAGAAAAGACATTGAAAACAATAAATATTCTCATTTTTTGATCTCGAATTCAAATGATATTTTTGTAGAAACGAAGGATCGATCATTTAATAATTTTATGCTTTCATATTATTAGTGATAAATATTTGTTAATAAATAAATTTATATAATTATTTTTTATGAATTTATTATATCTAAGGTTTTCAAGATCCACGATTGATTGGAATTTTCACTTATGCAAGATGATTGAATCTATCTAACATCTATATCTACAAAGTGTATTTAGTTTTCACTGGTTAGTGTTTTAGTGTAATTGTAATAATTATGTTCCATGAGGCATTATCATGCATCCAAATTAAAAACACAACTACACCTTCTGACAACCAACAATTTGATGCTCATAATTATCACCTAGACATATTTATCATCCATCATAAGCATGATAGGAAGATAATTTCCCATTTTGTGTAGCTATATGATATGAGAAACATTAGTTAGTTGAATGAATGCCTCTATCATTTTATCCTCTCACTCTATTTATCTCTTTCTCTCCCTCTCTCCCTCTCCCTCTCCCTCTACGTCTTAATTTCTATCTATATCTCTATATTTCTCGCTATCTCTCTCCCATAACTCTATCTCCATATCTCTCTCTCATTCTCTTTCCCTCTCTACCTCTCTATCTCCCCCCCTCTCTCTATCTCTTCTACTCTCTCTATATCCCTCTCTCTACTCTCTATATATCATGTTTCCTATATCTTTATCATTCTATCTATCCATATCCTCCTCACTCATTATCTCTCTTTCCACTTCTATTTTTTCCTCTCTTTCCTCTCTCCTATCTCTCCCATCCCCTCTATCTTTCCAAAGTTATATTGTGTCATAGACAACATAACTTGATAAATTACCTACCACTTGACCTCGTGTATCGTACAATTGTATGCAAAAAAAAAGAATTTTCTTTTCTTTTCTAATTGATCTTTCAAACCTCTTTGGTGTACCCATGGCACACCAAAGTACGAATTCTAGTAAATATATAATAAGATTGAATATTTTGTCGAAAGTGTTCTTTATTTGAAATGAATGACCCCTTTTTGAAGATCCATGGCTGAAATTATTCCTCAATCGTGCAAGACGATTGAAGTCATCTGCCTGTTGATTTTTTTGCTTATTTAGGTACATAGGTTTTAATGCACATCATAGTCATATTGTTGTCCACTGTGTTTGCTCCTCACCACTTTATCATGGAGAATCCCATAGAATAGAATTACTGTCTTCAAAATTTAATTTACGTCGTCATCTCCTTATGATTTATCATTGTTTTATTAATTGCATCAGTGGTATCACTCATACTGGTCATGTCTAGCCATTTCTTCTTTTATTAATTTATTCTATAAGAGAAATTTTAATAAATTTGGTTTTATCTAGAAGTAACAAAATCATTTCCATTATGGATAAAGAGAAATGAATGTTCACTCTTTTCTTTTTGCAAAGTTTATTTTTATTTAAAAATTTTATAAACAATAACACTTCAATCACACCACTGGAATAAAGAGACATTGTACAACTATATTGAAAAATAAAATTTTAAGCTTCTAGATGCCTAGGGGCCAAAGCACAAACCTGTGTCACACTTTGGACCAACAAGGGGTAGTCCAGTCAGACCACTCGGGGGCCCGTGGCACCACGTGGTGTTGTGTGGTTCCTATTTAGTGCCTTTGTGGTTGTAGGAGTCCCCCCAGACCGAGTCTGATCAGACCCAGTCCGATTGGACTGTCGGCTTTATAAACCAAAAATTTGGTAGAATCCCCTCATTTGCACCTTGAGAAGATTTGGGAGTTCGGCCAAACTACCTAAGGAGCTTATTCCCTACCCCCAATTTTCCAAGTAGGTTCATTTTTTTTTGTTTTGTATTTATAATTTAAAAAATTAATATATTTGTTGTTTTTTGGATAAAGTTATAATTTTTTTTATTTTGTAGTTTATTGATTTTTTGAAAAAATTTAAAATCAAAACATTAGAAAAATCTTTAAAAAAAAAATGCACATATAACTATTAAATTAAAAAAAAATCATTTTCTCATTACCCTTACATATAAATTATAAAAAATTATAATCAATACACTACATATTAAAAAATAAATTCTCCTACTACACGCACACCCACACCCAGACTCATGTGCATGTATACATACACACATGCATACATAGACGTACATGTATGTGCATGTGTATGTGTGTGTATGTATGTGTGTATGTCCATGTGTATGTATATATGTACATGTATATGTATGCACGAGTATATGTATGTATGTGTGTATGTATGTGTGTATGTGCACATATGTGTGTACGTGTACATGTATGTATGTATGCATTCATGTGTATATGTATGTGTGTATGGACCGTGTATGTGTGTATGTGTGTGTACACATGTATGTATGTATGTATGTATGTATGTATGTATGTATGTATGTATGTATGTATGTATGTGTGTGTGTGTGTATGTGTGTGTGTGTGTGTATACATACACACACATACATATATATGCATGTTAAGTATGCATCCATGTGTATGTGTATGTGTATGTGTGTATGGGTGTATGTGTGTATGTGGGTGTATGTGTGTATACACATGTATGTATGTATATGTGTGTGTTTATACACACACACACACACACACACACACACACACACACACACACACACACACACACACGTGTACATGTGCACATACACCCACATACACACATACACGGTCCATCCACATGAATGCATACATACAAACATGTACATACACACACATACATGTTCATACATACATGCATGCATACATACACACATGCATGCCTACATACATGCACACATACACACATATACACACACACACACACATATACTCACATACACACATACCCATACACATGCATGCAATACACATACATGCACATACACACACATGTATGGGTGTATGTATGTGTGTACATGTATGCTTGTATGTGTGCACATATGTGTGTATAGTATGTATGTATGCATGCATGTGTATGTGTATATGTCTATATGTGTATGTGGGTGTATGTGTCTGTGTATGTATGTGTCTTTATTTGTGCACGTGTATGTATGTATGTACCTATACAGTATGTGTGTGTGTATGTACCTATGCATGTGTATGTGTTTGTGTATGTGTATGTGTATGTGTATGTGTATGTGTATGCGTATGCGTATGTGTATGTGTATGTGTATGTGTATGTGTATGTGTATGTGTATGTGTATGTGTATGTGTATGTGTATGTGTATGTGTATGTGTATGTCTGTGTATATATATGTGTATGCACATGTGTATATACATTGTATTTAATTTTAATGTTTCCTTAAATTAATTTGTATCAAATGTTTCAATTACTTTGAATTGTACTTTAGATTACAATTGTATCATTTTCAAATATGTTTGAATTAGTTTTAAATAGTTTTCATAATTAAGTTGAATTATTTAAAAATAGTTTTGAATAATTAATTTAAATTTAAATAAAAATATTTGCTTTTATTACACATACAGATATTTTCCACATGGATGATCATACATTAGATGCTAGTGTTCATCCCAAGGGCACTGACTAGACATCTAGACAGTCTGGTCCAGTGCCCTCCACTGATAGTCAGTGCAAGGCACGACTTTTTGTCGAGACCATTCTTGCCCTACAACAGGCACTAGATCATCTTGATTCCACATTACTTGTCACCACTGCCCAACCAAATAAGGAAAGGGCACAAACTATTAGGGATAAGTTGCTTTGTATGATTGACACTATTTAGAAATATAATCCTTATTATGATGTCTGTTGATTCCTTCTATATATCCCTTTCTCATAGTGTGACTGGCATAGTGAAATGGGACACCGTGAACAGGGATGTATCTTCCACATAGGTGTTGGCATTACATGAAGGTTGCATTAATAAAATATAAGTGTTGTTATTGATGCCAATTGTAACCTGTAATGGAATTGTATTGAAACCGGTAGTGATACATTAATGCAACCGGTAATTGAGCAAGTGAAGGAAACCGGTATTACTATTGAAGCACTGAGATCAACCGATAACCCTAACCGATGGAGCCTGGTGAATCAGTTGTATTGATCTATGATCAAATGGTGATCAGAGATGATTCTACCACGTATGCATGTTGCACATGATGAGTTTCAAAGTGGTTTTGGCATGTAGAAGATAACTTTTTTATCTTGGGAATGAGCGAGTGCATTGCATGAAGTGGAAACCATATGATGAGTTACATGATCCAATGTTCGGTGATCCAATGTACGGTCAAGGTTGTCTTGAACAATATGAAAATGATTGCTATGTAATCTAACGGTCATGTTTGAACCGATTTGTTTGTAATCTCTATGAGATCTTACGTTTTGTGATGTGTTACCAATCTATTGTTTTTGTTATAAGGTCGATGAATTTTTTGTAATAGTGTTGGCAATTTTGGTTAAGCGTGTCAGTGTGATTGATTGCCAAACCAAAAGGAGTATCTACAATATGTGTGAAGGCAGATAGGAGCATAAAAAGGATCTGATTAAGCAGAGTAGTGCTATTACCAGATCAATAAAGACCCTATTGTTCTCTAACAATTACAATAGTTAAATCCCTTAACCAGGTAAGCTTTAATAGGCTTGTTGTTTTCTAAATCCTCTAACCAGGTGATCCATTAGCTTGGATTTGAAATCCTCTATCGAGGTTACTCTTAATAGGGTATTGCCTTTAACAAGGTATTGTAGTCAATCCCTTAACTGGGTGGTCCTTAATCGAATTTGTTCCTAATAGGACATTTTTGCAAAGCTTCTAACAAGGCTTGGCTCCTAACAGGGTGAACTTTAGAAAAGTTTAGAATACTTGTGGGTATTCATCCCCACTATGGTTTTTCCCATTTGGGTTTCCACATCAAAAATCATTATGTCAAGTGGTGAATGGTTTTTGTTGTTATGTTTTGATATGGTTAATCTGTTTAATTGGTAAAGCCACTTAGATGTGTTAAGATGATCGAAAGTGATCTGAAATGTGCTATTACTAATGTTAGTAAAGTGGTTTGATTTTTTGGTTAAGTGGTTTGTGAGTTTCAAATCTGTTACACTATTATATTGGTATTCTAGTTAACTGGTAAACTTGACAGTGCAGTTGCAGTTTATAGTACAGTGTTTGAACCGGTTAGTTCAGTGATTGATTTATGAGTTGGGTTTGAGTTTGGTGAAAGTTTAGTTTGTTTTATGTCTACTGATTCACCCCCCCTCTCAGTAGTTGACCGGATCATTATTGATTCATCATGTCATCAATTGGTATCAGAGCATTTCAAGTCCTCAAGTGTCTAAGCCTAACAACTTGAGGTAAAGATCTAGAAGAACATGATGAAGAAAGAAGGTCCGAAGTCCAATAGGGAAAACTATAGAATCTGGAGTGATAGGATGAAGATCTATATCAAAATATTAGGAAGTCAATATTGGGAACATGTTGTTACCAAATATAGCTTTCCTAGTGGGATTTTTTCTAATGATCAAAAAAAGGAGCAACAGGAAAATAATCAAGAATTGGACGCCATTATCAGTTCCTTGTCCAATTCAGAGTATGTTGAAGTCCATGGTTTGGAGACTTCTTATGAAATGTGGAAGAAACTTGAGGATATCTATAGCGGTGATGAGCATGTGAAGATTGCCAAAGAAGAGAATCTGAGAGGTAAATTTGATGACATGCGGATGGCTGAAGGTGAGAATATTCAACAGTATGGTCAAAGGATCAAGGAGATAGTCAGTGAGATCAAAAGTGTTGGTGGTAAAGTGGAGGATACCACAATGGTTAGCAAGGTGTTGAGAACCCTTCTACCGATCTACGCTATCCAAGTTGTAGCCATTCAAGAACTCAAGTATATTGATAAAATAAAGGTAACTATTGACTCCATAATTGGTAAACTAATTGCATTTGAATTAAATGGTTATGATGGAAGTGCTTAGAAATTAGAATATGCATTTAGAGCTTTAGTTTCTAACCCACAGGTAAGGAAAAGCAGAGAAGCTAGTCACAGTCATGAGTCCAGATCCAGCAGAGAAGTTGATGATAAAGACAGTCTGATTGAGCTTGAAGAATTATTGGCCAAGCGGTTACCCAGAGGTACCAATAAGTACAGAGGTAAATTACCTTTGAAGTGTTTTGCATGTAACCGAATTGGACATATTGTAGCTAACTGTCCAAATGGAGACAATGAGCATAAACATGAGAAGTATAAGAAGTACAAAGGCAAAGGTAAAAGAGATTGCCTCATTGCAGTGGATGGAGGAATCATGTATGAGGAATCTGAGGGAGATGCAAATGAGGACATTATCTTTGTTATCATTAAAGAAGAGACATCAAATTAGAAGGCATTGGTCTCTCGCATGGATAATTCTGACGATTGGATTATAGACAGTGGTTGTTCACACCACATGACCGGTGATGGGAGTAAGTTTCTTACTTTGAAGGAATTTGATGGAGGTGCTGTGAGATTTGGAAATGACTCACCCTGCATGGTAAAAGGAAAGGGAACTATCTCTCTTAATGGAAAGAGAAGTGTGGATGATGTCTACTAGGTTGAAGGATTGAAACACAATCTTTTGAGTGTTGCCCAACTCAATGACAGAGGATATCCACTGAAATTCAAGATTGGAATATGAAAAATCTATGGAAGCAAAGATGAATTGATTGCAATTAGCAAATAGACAAAAGGTAACTTGTTTTACCTAAATTCAAATGTCAATAGCTTCTTAATTGAAAAAGTAGATGATAGTTGGCTTTGGAATCAAAGATTTTGTCATGTAAATTTTGATAACATAGTAAAAGTCAGTAAGTCCAATCAATAAGAGGTTTGCCTCAATTGGACAAACCAGTGAATGCTCTGTGTAAGGAATGTCAGTTAGGGAAGATGGCATCCTCAACTTTTAAGAGAAAATCTTTTTCAACAGAACATTTGCTAGATTTGGTTCATACAGACCTTTGTGGACCAATAAGGACTAGGAGTATTCAAGGTGATCGGTATTTTATGATCTTCACTGATGATTGCTCAAGAATTATGTGGGTCACATTCTTAAAGGACAAAACTGAAGCCTTTAGCAAGTTTAAGGCATTTAGGGCCTTAGTTGAAAAGGAAAGTGGAAAGAAGATAAAGTGTTTAAAAATTGATCAAGGTGGTGAATTTACTTTAGAGGAATTCACTAGATACTGTGAAGACAATGGAATTAAGAACCAACTTTCCACACCTAGGACACCATAGTAGAATGGTATTACAGAGAGGAACAACTGATCAATTGTTGAATTTTCAAGAACTATGCTAATACAAGGAGGTGTAGCTAAGACTTTCTGGAGAGAAGTTGTCAACACAACTGTCTGCACTATGAACCGGATATTGGTTCAAAGAGGTAAGGATAAAAATCCTTATGAATACTAGTATGGTAGATCACCTAATGTCAATTACTTTAAGATATTTGGTAGTGAATGTTTTATCAAGAGAGGTGACTATGTTGGTAAGTTTGATGCTAAGAGTGATGAAGGCATATTTCTTGGTTACTCCACCAAGAGAAAAGCCTACAAATGTTACAACAACCAAACAAAGAAGCTCATTGAAAGTGATAATGTCTATGTGGATGAGTGTCCTGAAGATATAGGAGAAACAGTGAGGAGAAGAAGGAAGATGAACCTTACATTTTGATTTTGGAGCCAGAACCAATGAAGCCAAAAGTTGGCGAAATGAATCTAGCAGCACCAGTTCAACCAGAACAGGTAGATTCTGCAAAAGTTTAAGATAGTGAGGAAGAAGAACCTGAAGATCATGATCATGTTATTCCAAGGTATGTAAGATTCAATCACAATCCTGATCAGATAATTGGAGATAAAGATGTTGGTGTGTTAACCATAAGAAGAATAAGAGAGAATTCTTGTATGATCTCCACTATTGAGCGTAGAACAACAAAGGAAGATTTTGGAGATGATCACTGGATCAAGGCTATGGAAGAAGAGCTTGACCAGATTGAGAAGAACAATACATGGACCCTAGTACCTAGACTGGTGAATAAAAATGTAATAGGTACTAAATGGGTATTCAAAAATAAACTGAATGAAGATGGAGTAGTAGTCAGAAATAAAGCCAGACTAGTATGCAAAGGTTATGCACAAGAAGATGGAGAAGACTATGGCAAGACATTTGCACCAGTTGCTAGATTGGAAGGTGTAAGGACTCTACTTGCATTTATAGAATATAGAGGATTCAAAGTGTATCAGATGGATATGAAGTCAGCATTTCTAAATGAAATACTGAAAGAGGAAGTCTACATTGAACAACCAGATGGTTATGCTTTGATTGATGCAAAGGATATGGTGTGCAAACTACACAAGCCACTATACAGTCTAAATCAAGCACCAAGAGCATGGTATGAAAGAATACATTCACACTTGGTGAAGATACCATTTTCAGAGAACCAATGCAGACAACAATATATATCTCAAGATTGAAGGAGATGAGATATTGGTTAGTGAGGTATTTGTGGATGATATCATTTTTGGAGGCAATGATGACATGAATGATGACTTTTAAAATGAGATGAAAAGTGAATTTGAGATGTCTCTAGTAGGAGAGATAAAATTCTTCATAGGTTTGGAAATTCAATAGATGAAGAATGGTATTTTTATCACATAGTCCAAATATGTGAAAGAGGTATTGAAGACGTTTGCAATGGGAGACTATAAGCCAATTGGGACATCAATGGTTATAGGTTGTAAACTATCTAAGGAGGATGATGTTGCATCCATTGATGAAAAGGAGTACAGGTCTATGATAGGGAAAAAACATTATGTTATTCACAACAGATCAGATATTGCTCATGCGGTGGGATTAGTTGCCAGATTTCAGAAGAACCCGAAGGAGACACACATGGTAGCAACTAAAAGGATATTCAGATATCTAAAAGGTACTATTGATTATGGATTATGGTTTCCATATGCAGGTAACTTTGATTTGAAAGTCTATAGAGATGCATACTGGGTAGGAAATATTGATAACATGAAGAGTACAAGCGGAGGTGCATTCTTTCTTGGAGGAAGGCTTGTATCTTGGAGCAGCAAGAAGCAAAGTTGTATATCACACTCAGCTGCTAAAGTTGAATATGTTGCAGCGTATATGAATTGTACCCAAGCAATCTGGATGAAACACATTCTGGAAGGATTCAAGTTGAAGATTGCATAACCGATAAGGATTTTCTGTGATGACACCAATGCAACAAACATTTCAAAGAACTCGGTGTTGCATGCTAGAACCAAGCATATAGAGATGAAATATCATTTCTTGAGAGAGTCTAAAGTGCAGAGTAAAGATGTGTTACTGGAGTATGTATCTACTAAGGAAAAACTATCAGATATCTTTACTAAACCTCTGCCTAAGGTTACTTTTGAGTATCTTAGAGGTCAGCTAGGGGTTGTGCCCCTACATGAGGTCAATTAAGACGATGTGGAAGACATCAATTCTAGAGCTTATTGAATATCTTGAAGTAGGATTGGTGTAGAGTGGAGCTACTCCACAGGGGGAGTAGCTAGTTGCAGAATAGTGAAGTATGACACTGTATATTTTACTTTCACTTTGGTATTGTTGTAAAATGGGGAGAAGAACTGTATGATTGATAGGGAGAAGAAATGTAGCTAGTTACCAGTTAAAGATATGGAGACTTAGTTGAAGGAGAGTACATGGAAAAATGTAAACTAGGATTCCTATACTTGTGTATGTGCATTACTCTCAATCATCACACTCAAAGGGTATTGATATTTGTATTGCCATCAATGCCAAAGGGGGAGATTGTTTGCATTGCATGAAGATTGCATTAATAAAGTATAAGTGTTGTCATTGATGTCAATTGTAACCGGAAATGGAGTTGTATTGCAACTGGTAGTGATGCAGTAATGCAACTGGTAGTTGAGCAAGTGAAGGAAACTGGTATTACTATTGAAGTAGTGAGATCAACTGGTAACCCTAACCTGTTGATATGTCGAACCATAACCGATGTGAATCGGTTGTGTTGATCTATGATTGAATGATGATCGGAGATGATTATGTCGCGTATGCATGTTGCATGTGATGAGTTTCAAAGTGGTTTTGGCACGTAGAAGATAACTGTTTTATCTTGGGAATGAACGAGTGCATTGCATGAAGTGGAAACTGCATGATGAGTTACAGGATCCAATGTGCGGTAATCCAGGAGTAGTCGAGGTTGTCTTGAACAATGTGCAGATGATTTCTATGTAATCCAATGGTCATGTTTGAACTGATTTGTTTGTAATCTCTATGAGATCTTAGGTTTTGTGATGTGTTACCAACCTATTGTTTTGCTTATAAGGTCGATGAATTGTTTTGTAGTAGTGTTGGCAATTTTGGTTAAGTGTGTCAGTGTGATTGATTGTTAAACCAGGAGGAGTATCTATAGTGTGTGTGAAGGTAGATAGAAGCATAAAAAGGATCTAATCAAGCAGCATAGTGCTATTACCATATCAACAAAGATCTTGTTGTTCTCTAACAACTACAACAGTTAAATACCTTAACCGAGTAAGCTTTAACAGGTGTTGGGTCTCAAATCAACAGATTGGATAGGTTCTAAGGAAATACCAACTCCTATGATCAAACCCTCCAATTGAATTGGCCAACTTATAGAGTAAACCTATTTGGTTACTAACTCTCTCACTTTAGGCTCTGCAGGACCTAGACGGGTATACCTACTCACTAGTTGTTCCTTCAACTAATGCTTTTTATAGCAGATTTAGTGTCTTAATCTGATATCTCCTAGTCTCAGAATGACATAAGTTTCTTAAACAGACTGATTTCAGATGTGTGTATTGATCTATGTATCTTACAAAAGTATATATGTTACACTTTGGCTAAATTACCTACTATACCTACTCTACTAGTCCTAATGCTTAAAAGTAAAGGGTGATTGGTATGGTTAAAGAGTTTGTTTACAAATGATTAGTGTCTTTTCTCTTATTTGGGCTACAAAGTCTTATATTTCTTCAAGACTTATTGTGTAAATTTATGAGACAGATTTTAAACCCACCCCCTCTCGGCGAGTCTGTCAGTTACTGTTTCTTATGAGCTCTACTTCAATGTCTATATTGTAAACCGCTTGAATGAATTTAACCCTAACTTTAAGAGACCATCCAAGGAAGAAATACAGGGAACAATTACAATTCACAAGTAAATCTTTTTTGATCCAAATCTACAATATAAAACACAAAATTTCACTGGAAGAACATAAATAACCTTATTTCCTTTAGATAATATCACAAGCAACTGCCTTCTGAAAATATGTTAACTCTCAACACATATGAGAAAGAAAATGCAATTGGTTATTTTTGATAAAAAGTTTAAAAGTACAAAATTGTACCCACCTCTTGTATCTCTATTCCCCCCTCTTTACATTTTACATCACACATATATATGTGGTTGAATGGTTTTCATACCCCTTTGGGTGAAAAGACACCCCTCTTTTAAATAAAAATAATTCCAAATCCCGAAATTGCCTTAGTTTATGTAATTAATTGTCACTTTACAAGTTGTTTAGGCACATTAGATGTGTTTTAAGGCTATTTTATGGGTATATAATGGATAAATGGTCTCTAAATGATGTAAATACCCCCTTTGGTGATTCACAATCCATTTTTTATGCCCATTATTGTGTTTATGTTATGGTTTCATATTATGCAACAAATATAAAACATATTACTTGTACCTATTCAATATACATATATATACATATATATAGACATGTATATATACATATATATAGATATGTATATATATGTACATATATGTACATATGTATATATATGTACATATATATATATACATATATATATATATATATGTATATATATATGTAGATATATGTATATATATATATATATGTATATATATATATATATGTATATATATATATACATACATATATGTACATATATACATATATATATCTACATACATATATGTACATATATACATATATATATATACATACATATATGTACATATATACATATATATACATATGTACATGTACATATATACATATATATGTACATATATATATATATATATATATATATATATATATATATGTATATATATACATATATATATATACATATGTATATATAGAATTTTTCTTGTTCCTTGTCTTGGAATCTGGAATTCTAAAAATTGCAAAATTTAGGGTTCCAACAACAGGCTTGGTGTTTTCTAAATCCTCTAACTGGGTGTTCCATTAGCTTGGATTTTAAATCCTCTATCGAGGTTACTCTTAATAGGGTATTTCCTTTAACAGGGTATTGTAGTCAATCCCTTAACCGGGTGGTCCTTAACCGGATCTGTTCCTAACAGGACATTTTTGTAAAGCTTCTAACAAGGCTTGGCTCCTAAAAGGGAGAACTTCAGAAGAGTTTAGAATACTTGTGGGTATTCATCCCCACTGTGGTTTTTCCCATTTGGGTTTCCACGTCAAAAATCATTGTGTCAAGTGTTGAATGGTTTTTGTGGTTATGTTTTGATATGGTTAATTTGTTTAACTGGTAAAACCACTTAGATGTGTTAAGATGATCGAAAGTGATCTGAAATGTGCTATTACTAAATGTTAGTAAAGTGGTTTGATGTTTTGGTTAAGTGGTTTGTGAGTTTTAGATCTGTTACACTATTATATTGGTATTTTAGTTAATCGGTAAACTTGACAATGCAATTGCAGTTTATAGTACAGTGTTTGAATCAATTAGTTTAGTGATTGATTTATGAGTTGGGTTTGAGTTTGGTGAAAGTTTAGTTTGTTTTTTATCTACTGAGTCACCCCCCCCCCCTCAGTAGTTGACCAGATCATTATTGATTCATCATATCATCAACAGGTCCATACCATGTTCCTCGATTATCAGGGTTCGAGACAGAAGAAGATAAGGAGTTATTTAGTTACTAGATGCACTGATCTAATTGTTGCCCCATTCATATATATCCTAAATGGTTGGAATCTCATCATACGTGATCACAGAAGGATGAGTTGACACTTTATTTCTGCAAACAATTGTTTGTAGATTTTCATATGGGCCTAGATGTTGATTATACTAGTATACTAGCGAATGTTGGATAGGGCAGAGGGAGGATGAACTTCATAAATATAAATGACCTGATGCATCAACACTCGTTAATAAATGAGAATTAATTGGTCCAAACCTTTTGGTTCTACCAAAACATTTGGAGTTATCACAAACAGTCGATGATGCTAGGAGAGATATCTACTTGATCACTGCAGAGATTGTCAGCCAGGTCAACCATATGACATCTGATCATGTTGGGAGATATCTCTTATGGTTGCAGACTACCATTTCATGGGCTACAAATGCGGCATCTAGCAGTGGCACTGATCCTTACGCCCGTGTGGACATACCATCTCCACTTGACATTGTATGGTTGGCAGAGGTTGATGCTTTACATCGGATGAGTGCATTGGTGTCCAACAACTTATTGGATTCATATACAACTCTTTCTTCACTTCTTGGGATCGCACTCAAGGATGTACCTACACAGGTGAGATGACTTATACACAGAGATGATGGTGGTAGAGCATCTTAGGGTGATATGAACATAGAGGAGGGAGTTCCAGTGCACCCTACAACCCCTCCACCACATACTGATGTTGATCCCACACCTCCTCCTTGACCTACACCAGTTGATCCAACACCTGAGCCACCATGACCTACACCAATGCTTCCTATGACTTTTACACCTCCTGCTCGAGCTCATGGCCACTTTACTAGTATGCTCGTTCACGATTTAGAGGATGCATCATTGTATCTAGATATTGATGACATGTCCTTCCATTTATTTGAGATCAACAGGATTGGGAGAGTCTTCGAGTCTCATGAGGTACATATTATTTTTTCTGTAAGGTCATATCATTTATTTGATTTTAAATAGTGGATTTTAACTTCAAAATTGTTAACACAATTTGAATTTTGAATTATTTACAATTTCCTACTACATTAGAGATATTAGGAGATCTACAGCCTCCTTCTGCTCTTGCACATGGTCACAGTCAAGTACACATTGTTTTTTTTTGTAAAGTCATATTATTTAAGTATTTTTAAATAGTGGATTTAAACTTCAAAATTATTAACACACACACACACACACACACACACACACACACATATATGAGTTCTTCATCTCGGATACCTATGGCCCATGCATGCTCTACCGGTGCACATGGTGGATCAAACCAGGTAAAATTTGCATGTACTTATGTTAAAGTAAATTTTCCATATTTATAGTTAGATAATATTTCCATGTGCTTATATATACATGTGCTAAACGTGTACATGTACTTTCTTGTGCAGGGAGAGCATTCAGAACATAGATCAGTGGAGGGCCCATCGAGCTAGTTTATGCGCATGTGATCATTGTTTGATGATATTATATGTGTAGTGCATGTACCTTTTTTTTGACGTATATGTATCTAGCACTTGTTTGATGACATTATATGTACATATGAGACACTTGTACATGTATTTTTATGTACCCAACACTTGTTTGATGAGATTACTTTTTTGTTTATTACATGTGTTTATGAGCCCATATTATATTTTTATAATTAGTTCAAGATACATATAGAATTGATCATCCATTATTGTAGATGATAAATCTTGATATTAGTTAGTTGAATTGTTAATTATTGATTTGATTTAGTTACTTGAATTAATTAATTAATTAAATCAATTAATCGATTAATTAGTCAGTTGAATTGTTAATTGTTGATTTTATTGTTAATTGCTCATTTGATCTAGTTAGTTGAATAAAATTAATTAAGTGATTCTAATAAATCCAATGAAAATTCAAATCAATTCAAATCAAACCAATGAATCAATCAAATTAAATAAATTCAATTAAGTGATTATAATCAATCGAATGAATCAATCCAACAAATTTTAATCATTTATTTAAGTGATTATAATCAATAAAATGAATTAATCAAATTAAATCAAATTAATTAATCAACTTAATTCAAATCAATTAATTAACTCAATTAAGTTATATTAAGTGAATCAAATAAATCAAATGAATTAATCAAATCAATTAATCAAATCAATCAATTAATTCAATTCAATTGTATTAAGTGATTCAAGTCAATCAAATGAATTAATCAAATTAAATCAAAGCAATCAATCAACTCAATTCAAATCAATCAATTAATTCAAATCAATTTTATTAAGTGATTCAAATCAATCAAATGAACTAATCAAATTAAATCAATTCAAATCAATTAATTCAAATCAATCAATTAATTCAATTCAATTTTATTAAGTGATTCAAATCAATCAAATGAATTAATCAAATTAAATCAATTCAAATCGATTAATTAATTCAATTCAATTAAGTGATTCAATTCAATTAAGTGATTCAAATCAATTAAGTGATTCTAATCAATCCAATGGAAAATCAAATCAAACCAATGATTCAATCAAATTAAATCAATTCAATTAAGTGATTCTAATCAATCCAATGAAGCAATCAATCCAATGAATTTTAATCATTTTAATTAAGTGATTGTAATCAGTCCAATCAATTATATTAAGTGATTCAAATCAGTCAAATGATTTAATCAAATTAAATCAAACCAATAAAAATAACTCAAATGTACATTTGTAAATATGTATATATTGCAAAACATAACTTGAATGTATATGTATATATGTACATGTGTACATATGTAGCAAAAAACTCAAATAGCTCAAATTTACATTTGTATAAGGATCTAAAAAATAGCTCGAATGCACATACATACATATGTATGACGATCCAAAAAAATAGTACACTTATATATGCATATATATACATGCATGTATACATATATATGCATATATAGACATGTATCATGGTAAAAAAAAAACATGAGCTCACTTGTTCTAATAAATTAAGTGAGCTCATCGTACATAAAATCTGGATCCTCTCTATCTTTTACTATCTCTAATATCTTTTCATGATCTTCGATAGGCAACCTCCACTTTTGTGGGCCACGACCTCTTTTTTGTAAAGTTTCAAATTGTAGTCTTGTTGCTATAACTAAGTGACTATAATGCAAAACTTTTTGGTCGGGCATGTATTCAGTAAATGTAACACCATTGTTATCTATCTTCGTTTGTTGATAATAAATACCTTCAACAACGACTGATCCAATGGGATATTGTTTCCCATCAACATCTTCCACTGATTTTGACAATTTACATTATGGTTTTGTGCATCATAGTAGGTAATAGTCAACACCTTCTATATTGTTAGGATCTGCAACTATGACAAAAATATCACCTGTACACCACAAATTACAAACAATTAAATTATAGTGTATGGTCGAATGTAAAATGAATTCAAATTAAATTAAAATTTAAAATATACCTGACACAACTAAATCAATAACACATTCATAATCTATTGAACATAGAGGATCATGAATATCTACAATACCACTATCTTCATAAGGAGGCATTGCGAATACTTTTTTCTTCTCCCATTGTGAAACAAATCCATCTCTAATGTTTTGACATTGTTGAATATTTGCATTGTTTTCAATGCAATCAACACAAAAACATAATTTTTCTCTTACCTGAATCACAAGAGGTTTGCTAAGTTCTGTGCATGTGACTTATTTTCAATGCTATTTCATATAAAAACAAGTTCTACGTTCTCTTACCTGAATCACAAGAGGTTTTCTATGTCTGGTAGTCATCACTTGATGCAATTTTCTAATGCCATTAATTGTTTAGCAATTATAAGGATTGGATCGATCAATATCTTTAACTTCCCAAAAATAGCATTTATTGTATGTCGTGTCATGAGCACCAAAATGACTTTTGCACCATTCTACTATCTCACTTGAATTTCTTATGTTGTTCCCTGCACATTAACTTATTTTAGCAATTTAACTCTGACCCATAAGATACACGCTCTCCTATAAACATTGAACATGTACCTCCAAGTTCATGTTGGCGAAGTGTGC